>NW_020956816.1:0-21956 GCF_003031625.1 Empidonax traillii
GTGCTGGTTTTGACGTAAAACCCCACAGTCTCTTCAATTGTTCAAATGCAGGGAGCATTAAAACATCTCTGCAAATAGATATAACAGATGGACAATGGGATTTTTCAACTGCAGTGTGTGTTCTGACTTTTCAGGATGGCTCTGTAGCTTGAAATCCCGGTCACTCTGGAGAACCTCAGTTCACTTTTCAGTATTAATACGAAACCTTGGTTGTTCATGTGGGTGTCTAAGTATGGGGTAGTTCTCTTCTGAACTAGAGATTTTGTTCCATCAGTTATCATAGTTAATAGTTGCGTTAACAATCCCAGTAAAATTCAATGACATATCAGTTTCCTGGGGAGACCAAAGTCTTTTTTCTTAAAGTATATTAAAAAATAATTTCTGTAATCATGTTTTACATGTATCTGGACAACCTGCCATTTTTAATGTGTTTCTTTTTTCTGGCAGACATCTCTCAGACATCTCAAAAGTCTAAGACTTTTGTCCGTTATGAAAGACAACTATGTATGGTTGAACTCTTTTGTCTGCTGTTCCTACTAATCGTGGGCTTTGAACGTGAGTTGGGTCTTCAGATCATCTTTGGGTTTTTGTTTTGGTGTGAGTTTTTTTGCGTGGTGGTTTTGGGTTTTTTTTAGCAACATACTGTCTCCCTGTTTCTCTCCTATACTTCCTATAAAATCTCTATTTCCAGATAGAAGTTGTAAAGGAATCTTTTTTAACGTTTCCTTCTAGTATGCAAGCCTACATGTTACTAATCTAGTATGCTCCATATGCTCAGCTGAAAAGAAAACCCTTTGGTTTCCTTACCAAAATGTTGTTGTGCGGCAGGTGGCTACAGGTGTATATGATACAAGTTAGTTTGTCAGCTTTGGAACACATTTAAAAGGCAGAGTGAGCTTTGCATCAATACTATGATTAACAGGTCTGGTTCTGCCTCCTTCAGCTTCTGAGACCTTAGAGATCCTTTGCAGATTCTACTTTGAGGTAAGCAACAACTTTTTCCTATTTTAATCCTCCACTTGACAATAAAAGGCTTTAATAAGTACTGCGCCACTTTACTTCAACTGAGGATCTGACCTTAACTAGCAGAACTCTATTAAATTCCTAGAAATAAAAACTGGAGGAATCTCTAAAAGCAAATCAGTTATCAAGACTTGTAATAATTCTGCAGCTAATAAGGTAGAGGAGCAAGAGGGTGAAATGATACTCGTGGTTTAATCTTTCAGTGACCTCTTATTTTTGATCTGCTTGCTGGTGTTGGCTTGTGTGTTTTTCTTCTTTCTCTGGATACTCTTCTACCATTTTTCAGCCTTCAGGAGTGGAGCTATTGCATGTGGAGCTTTGCATCAGGAGCTTAAGTTTAAAAATAAAACATCAGGTTGCCTTTCTGAAGATCCAGACATAACATACACAAAACCACGACAACACAGATGCAATCAAGCCAACCATATCCATTACTGCTTTCAGGGCAATGGACAATGAAAAATGAAGAGTCTCGTTCCTCAAAAGAGGAAAAAATGTAATGCTTCTGCACCACTGGATATCAGTTTGTAAAGAGTGTGAGAGACCCATCCTCAAAAAGAGGACTGAAAAGCAGTAAAGCCACATGGCTGTCAGGCATTCTTCATGCTGTTTTCTTCAGCTCCTGATATAGGTGCTGTAATCAAGATAACAACATCCACTACTTTCCCTTTCTCCAACAAGCCAGTCATTTTATCATAGAAGGCAATCAGGTTAGTGTTTCCAATCACTTTGTTTGTGCTATCCTCCATAATGTGTGGGCATACCTTCCACAAGAATTTGCTTCATAACTTTCCCAGGATATCTAGGGTATTCTTATGAATTAAAAAAAAAAAAAGAAAAAAGTCACAAACAACCCTACCAACATCAAAACAAAAGAACACAAACCCCAAATCCCAAATAAGAACAAGTGTGGGGGGGAAGGGGCTACAAACAAGATACCCTTTCTCAATTTCTAATAGGTTTTGAATTTTTTTCCCCTCTTGAACTCTGCTGGACAGTAGAAAAATGAGTAAGTTGTCCAACTGCTAGAACAGATTTAAAAGGATTGAGCAGTTTGGGTATAATTGTTTTGAGAGAAAAGCCTCCCAGAACCTACAATGTTTTGGGTTTTTTACTAGTTATTAGTCCTTGGTAAGAAAGCTCTTCCCCACCCATCCCCTTTATAAAACTCCCTTTTAAAATTGTATATCCCTTTTCCATCTTCCTCCTCTCCCATGGGCTTTAATTCTAGGTTCTGCAGACATTTGGTTGAGTTGGCCTAAATTCTTTAGCAAAAGGCCTAGATTCTGTACAGCACACTGAAAATGGCAACTGCATTAAAAACAAACTCCACAAACAAAAAACCCCAAAGAACAAAAGTTTTTACCTTGTGTTTGGTGTATGATTTACCTACCTGCTGCCAAATTGTAAACTTCCAGTGTGCTACAGAAGCTTCCATTTGTAACTTGCAATAAGTTAATATTGAGATTTTGGTGATCAAGGCACAGAAAGGTTAAGTGGTGTAACAGGAAGGGATTTGAATCTGGAAACCCATATTCAGTTTTTGTCTCTGTCAGAGACCAGCTGTGTGATCTGAAACCAGTTCACCAGTCTGTGCTTCTGTCCAATTACTTGAAGTAGTAAGACTCTTCATGGTAAAGATGCTCAGCTTGTTTTTCACACAGAGTGTAACACAAGTGTGGGCTCAATCTATATAATTCAAATAAGTGGATATCAACTGCACAGAATATAAATGGAATATTAGATGTGCTTCTTAGAATATGTAACTACCATTTTGTTTCTCACTTGTCTCAGTTTAACAAGACAAATGTTTTGTTAGGAGGGTGGGATATGGGAAAAAAAAACACAAGCTCCTCCCTCTGAGTAACAACTTTGTAATCAAGAGGCTCCAGTCGAAAGGTGTTGAAAAGAAAAATAACAGCTCTTTACTAAAGAAGATATATATACATATAAGTAACACAACAAGAACAACAACAAAAGTAACAATCCTGCAACCAAAACTCCCACCAAAAGCAATTAAGTACTTTTTTGCCTTTCAGCACAGTTATAACCACAACCATCAGGGGGTGCCGTTGGATCTCCGGAGGAGCAGGGGCTGCAGTTGCTCTCCAATGGTCAGCAGGGGGCGCTGTTGGGCCTCCAGAGGAGTAGAGGATGCAGTTGGTCACCGTTGGTCGGCAGGGGGCACTGTTTGGCTCTGGCAGCATCTGCAGCCCTGGAGTCCAACACAGTTGAGGCAGCCAAGTGGGTCCAAGGCACAGGAAGGGAGTGAAGGGAGGGGGCGGCTTTCCCCGTGGACTCATGCTGGCAAAGGCTGGCTCCAGCTGTGGATTCCCTTCCTCATCAAAGAGTGCTGGCTGCTGCCATCATGGGGAAATGGGGAGAGGCCTTCCCCCCAAAGGCTTTCCTGCACTGGCTTTTCTATGAATTCGAGGCAAATCTGGGCAGTAGAGCAGAGCAGAGTGTGAGGACTCAAATGTGAAATGGGACCTCCCTCAAGGACAGAAGAAAACCCCTTGCCTTGGGTAGAGGCAAACAAAAGAGTCCTGCTTCTTGGTAAGGTCTGAGCCAGCAAACAATAAAGCCTGAACCTTACTCCACCCCAACCGGATTGGTATGGAAAAAAATTCACCAGAAGCTGCACAAGTAAAACTATAACACACTACCAACAGATTCTGAGTCTTCAGATTATGTTCAATAATTTGAAGCTGTTTGAAAACCAGCTTTTTGTCTTTTGTCTCTGTGAACAGTAATTTCTGTTGTTTTACTGTATTTTAAATGGTTTATTTGTAGTACGAATGGAAACTTGAGTTGAATCATGTTGTTTCCCTTTGGTATTCCATAAGCAATTCCCTCTTCTTGCTGCTCTCCTTCCTTGTATATGTTTGGAGTTGCAGTAAAATAAGGGACTTTCTCAGGCCAAAGTTTAAGAAGGCTTTTTCTTGAGTTTATATAGTGTCTCTCTTTGGACTTCACCATATTGCTTCTTCATAAATATACATAAAAGCAAAATCCTGATTGTCTCAGTTTAAAGAGACAGAAAAGTTTGCTAAGGAGGGTGGGATAGGAGAAAAAACAAACTCCTCTCTGTGAGTAATTATAACTTTGAAACTATAACTGAGGCTTCAGTCAGAAAGGTGTGGAAAAGAAAATAACAGCTCTTTGCTACTATATATATATATGTAACACAACAAAACAAGCAACAATTCTGTCACCAAACTTCCACTGAAAAACAATTAAGTACTCTTTTTTGCTTTTGCCTTTTGGCGCAGTTATAACCTCACCCAGCAGGGGGCACTGGCGCACCTTGGGAGGCAAGGCTGCAGAGCCTCACGGTCACCAGGGAGCGCTGTTGGACCTCTGTAGGAGTGAAGGCTGCAGTTGCTCAGTGATGGTCGGCAGGTGCCACTGTTGGGCTCTGGTGGCACATGGGAGCAGCTGGGTCAGTCCAAGGCACCTCCTGGTGATGGAAGGAGGGGGCCGCCACCGGCATGGGAAGGGAAAAGGGAGGGAAGAGTGGTTCATCCTGTGGACTCATGCTGCTGGCTGTGACCCTCTTTTTTGGTCGATGGGAGTAAGCTGTTTTCGACATGGGAAAGGAGAAGGGAGAAGGAAAGGTGCAGGCAGGGACCCCAGAGCCAGACAAGCGATCCCAAAAACCAGCCAAACCACTCCAGCCCACCCTCCGTGGCTCTCCAAAAGAAAAAAAAAAAGGTATAAAACCTCCGAAACCAAGCACCTCCCAGCCAAAACCTGACAGCCCCTTTTCTGACTGCTGCTGTTTTGGTTTAAGTTACACAGTAAAAATCTACCTTCCCCCCCTGCCTCGTGCAGAGGAAAACAAAAGAGTTCTGCTTCTTGCAGAGAAAAGTCATTAGCACTTCAATGGAACAGTCATTAAGGTCCAAGGCAGGCAAACTATGAAGCCTGAGTTTACCCCACCCCAGCCAGGTTGTTGGTGTGAAAAATTCATCAGGAGCTAAAAAAGTATAAAATTATAACACTTGTGAGAAATATCTCTAATTAAAATTTTGAAGATGGCCAAATAAAATGAAACAAAGAACTTTATTTTCAGCTGGGTGCAGTCAGCCTCATGCCAGAGCACCACCCACCTGAGATGGGAGGGAGCAGTTCTTTTAAGGTTTCTTGATTTGCATAACTATTCCCTCATCCCTCCCATGCTCAGCTCTGCTCCTTTTCTTCCTTAAAAGGTGATATAGCCCTTTTCTTGAGCTGGATTGGATCTCTCAGGGCCGGCTCACACTTCCCTTTGCCAGTCCATTGGTTGTCTTAACCGACCTATCAGATTGTTACCCTGTCCTGGCCATGTGGTCCCTTGGCAATGAGCCCTGGCTGGTCTCATTGTCTTACAGGCTTCCTGGTTCACCTTTATACAGTAAGTAACAGTAACAGGATCACAACTATTAGTAACTCTAGCAGTTTATGGCTGCAACAGAACTGCAGCCACAGGCAACTGCAGAACACCCCCGGTCACAAAAACTCCTCAACACGAGGCAACCATGGAAACCCTGCTTGTAATAAAACTATCTCATTTATTTCTTACACACTGATCAAGTTTAGGGTTTTCCTGCCTTTGGACCCTTTGACTTTCCTTGAATTTATTTAAATTCATTGATGTATTTTTTGGTCATTTTTTTCCCTTCTTTCGAGAAGTTCTCATTGTCAAGTAAGCATATGTGAGCTTTCCAAAAAGTCCTTTCTGGGACTCATTCTTTCAGTCTCTCTTCTTAGGCCTGGAAAACTGAAAATCTCTTCCTGTATTTACCTTGTTTAAGATGAAGTGCTCTTTGGGGAACTGTGTTTGATGTTTTACTTTTTCTGCCTTAAAGATATGAAGGTTTTGGGATTAGTCTTCAGATTACACTTTTCCCAAGGTTGAGGAAACTTAATCCAAGACCTTTCTCTGAAGTTCACTGTCCCATTATTTTTTTTTTCATAATGATATTCCTCTCTCCTTCAGAGAATTGAAATAAAACATATGAGGTTTGAATTTGGTGATGGCCTGAGGTGGCTAAGATCATTAATAATCCATTTGTAAATTACGTGAAGCTATTTGTTTAGCTCATAGGATTAAGTAGAAAGTAAGAAAAATGTATTCTGAATTGGAGGGGGAGGGTTCTTCTAATAAACTGATCCTGATCTTAACCCTCCTTGTGACAAAAAAGGACCTCTTCCACCAAGCGTACATCTTCCTTTCTCCACATTTTCCCCCTGGTCTCTGGGATTCCTGAAGACTGGTCTTGCTAGTAAAGCATAAGGCAAAGAAGGCGTTCAGTACCTCAGCTTTTTCCATGTCCTGAATCACCATGTCTCTGTCTCATTCAGTAAGGGGCCCGCATTTTCCCTAGCCTTCCTTTTGTCACCTGTGTTCTTAGAAAAGCCCTTCTTGTTTTTGACATCCCTGACCAGATTCAACTAGATTTGACTTTTAGCTTTCCTAATTTCATCCCTGTATGCTTGGATAGTATTTCTGTATTCCTCCCCAGTTGCCCATTCTTGATTTTACCCTCTGTAGACTTCCTTATTGTGTTTTGAGTTTGGCCAGGAGCTCCTTGTTCATCCACTCAGGCCTCCTGACATTTTTGCCTGACTTCCTACTCCTTGGGATGGAGCTCTCTTGAGCTTGGAGGAGGTGATCCTTGAATATTAACCAGCTTTCCTGAACCCCTCCGGGGCCTTATCCTATGAGACCATTCCAAGCAGAACCTTGAAGAGATTTAAGTCTGCTCTCCTCAAATTCAGGTCTGTGAACTTGCTTTTCATCCTCCCTCCTTCCCCTCAGGATCCTGAACTACACCCATCTCGTGGTCACTGAGGCCAAGACTGCCTTTGACTTTCACATCCCCATCAAGCCCCTCCTTGGTGAGTATGAGGTTCATCAGAGAACCTCTCCTTGTTGGCTTCTCTGTCATTTGGAGGAGGCAGTTATCATAAATGCATTCCAGGAACCTCCTGGATTGCTTATGCCCTGCTGTGTTATCCCTCTAACAGATATTGGAGTGGTTGAAGTCCCCCATGAGGACTGGGGCCTGTGAATCAGGCTGCTCCTAGCTGTCTGTAGAAGGCCTCATCTACTTGTTCTTCCTGGTCAGGCAACCTGAAGCAGAGCCGCACTATGTGCTAGTGAGGTCCTTAGTTCTGTCATCTCAGTGGAGGTAGGAGATGGAGATCCACACAACAGCAAAGATACAAGGGTTATTGATATGAAAGCATCAAAAGTCTTACTGTATCAGGGATTGTTGATATTTTTTGGTCTGTGTTTGGCCCAGCCACCTGTGAAAGTTTTGTTCCTTGCCTGCCAAGTTTACTGATAAACGGGAGCTTCGTCCTTGGAGAGACAGTTTCTTGTATGAACTGTTTTAATTGGTGTTCTGTAATTGGCTCATTGTCTGTAGAGGACATTTGAAGGAGAAACTGAAAAAGAGAGGATGAAGTAAAGCCCCCAGACCCAAATAGATAAGACCCCTTGAGTGGAACAGCGCATGTGAGAGAGGAGTTTCAAAGTTCTCTCGCATGCGCTGAAGGGATACACTTACATAACAGGACGAGGGACCAAAGGCCTCTGGTTGGGCGGTGCTGGCTACAGTGCCCAGGTAGACATCACCGGCTAATTGGATGAAAAATGCAGGTGGCTCGTGCTCAGGGCTCTCAAGCTTCACATGGAGGACAATGTTACCTTCTGTGGGGACGCCAGCTATCTTTGTGAGCCTACTGGCCGTTTGAGGATGCAGCCTCTGCTATGGGGAATTCTGGTTATCCTGGGGTCAGTAAGACAACCTCATAAAACACACCTACGTGAGTGGGGATTTCACTGAGGGCTTAGTTCACTCCTTTCCTTTCCTGTCTCTCGGGTTCCTGTTTACTTGGCCACTTTCTGTAATAAATATTGGGTTTATTGTTGAGCTTTCAGCAGTGTCTTGGTTTTCAATCTCAGCATCTTTCAAACTCACCCTGTTATAGTTACTAAAATTCAGAAAAACTACATCCACTGCTTTCCCTTAATCCTCTAGGATGGTGACCTTATCATAGAAGAATATCAAATTAGTTAGACAGGAACCCATGTTGACTGTGCCTGATGATTGCATTGTTCTTTAAAGGCCTTTCAATAGTACCCAGTATGATCTTCTCCATAATTTTTCCAGGAACTGGGGTTAAACAGGTCTGTAGTTTCATGGGTCTTCCTGCACGCCTTTCTTGTAAAGTGGAATAATCCTGGATAGCTTCTGGTCAGTGGAGACCTCCCCAAACTCCCCAGACCTTTGGTAGATGATTGAGGTGGATCCTGCTATAACATCCACTGCCTCCTTCAGTACTCTGGGATGAATCTCATCAGGCCCCATGGACTTAGGAACATTTGACTGATACAGTTGGTCCCTCACAATTTAAGTGTCCACAAATAGAAAGTCACACCTGTGATTCTCCAATTCAGGGGACTGGGCAGCCCAAGGTCTACCAGTATTATTAAAGACTGAGGCAAAAACTGTATTGAATGGCTTCACTTTTTCTTCATCCCTCTTAGATGACCATCTTCAAAAAGTATTGGTCCAACTCTTCAGAAGGGACAGGCAAGGCTGGAGATTCTTCAAGAAGGAATTTTTAAGGTGCTGGAGAAGGCTGTCCCAGTGTGCTGAGAGATGAGCCAGAGGGGAAGACCAGCCTGGCTGAACAGAATTTTGGTTGGAACTCAGGGAGAAACAATAGTTTATGATCTTAGGAAGAAGGGGCAGGCAATGCAGGAGGACTGCAAGGATGTTGTGAGATTATGCAGGGAGAACATTAGAAGGGCCAGAGCCCAACTAAAACTTTATCTGGCTACTGTTGTAAAAGACAATAAAAATTTTACTATAAATTTATGAGCAAGAAAAGGAGGTCCAAGGAGAATCTCCATCCTTGTTAGGATCTGATTATTAAAAGATGCTTCTGCCTGAACTAAGGTGCAAACAAGACCATATGCCAAAGTTGGATTTTATTTAACAGTAAATATGAGGTAGAGAGAGATAGAAATTGGAAGAGAGAGAGAGAGAATGAGAGACAGATTAAGTAAAAAGATAAAGATATCACCACCACGTAAATTCTGACAGCATTTCACCAATCCTTCTTCTTGTCTTCTCAGTGGTGAGGGTTCCAAAGTCATGCTTCTGGGGTACTACTTTTATACAGTCGAAGTCTCAGATATTCATGGGGTGTCTCAGATGTTCTCACAACTTGGGATGGTATGGATGGAAGCAGTTGTTTTCTTTCCCACAGCTTGCACAGTGGACTTTTGTCCGGTGTGCTAATTTTAAACCTTTACCTTTGTTTTGGTCTGGAATTAATGCTTTCCTTTCTCACAGAATCTTTGTTCGAATAGGTTACCCAGATCTGCCTTACCAGGTCTGGTTCCTGTGGTTGCCATCTGCTCTTATCACAAGTTTCTGTTGTGGTGGCTTATCTTAGGGGAATTTCCTTCTTTGACAGTGTTTTGAGACAATTAACTGCATTCTTTAAGTCCTGACAATCCTTTACTGGATGCAGGGGGAAATATAGAGACACGTTTGCAGGTGATTTAAAGAATTTCTAGGGAGCAGGCAAACAGGGGTGTGGCACATCAGTGAGGGCATGGCACAGCAGTTTGCATGGCAGTGCGAGCAGGAAGTGCGAGCAGGAAGGGCATAGCCACTCTCCTGGCTCTTGCTGGTGGGCTATATGGTAGGCGTGCGTGGTTTTGTTTGGTGGTTGTTTTTTTTTTTCTCTCCAACTCAACTAGATCCAGCAATGGTTTACAAACGATCTAAACCCATTGCTGCTGCTGCCAGCAGGAGTATTCTAACCCAGACAGAACCCCCGAGGAAGGACGCAGCTGTATAGGTCACTGGCCGCACAGAGTGTCTGAGCCTGCTGTTAGTATCAGAGGACAGTGCGAAAGACACCTGAATACGGTGCGAGCAGGTGAATGATCTGCTCTTTTTAGTGGCGGAGCTTAAGGAAGAGGCTAAGGAGTATATAGGGAAAGTGAAAGGGAAATAGACTGCTGGAGTTTCACCCTTTCAACCCCAGAAGTTCAGCAGGAGTCAGAAAAGCCCTGCCCCTCCTGCCATCAGGCAGATGGAACGAGCCAAGTAGATGGGGGGAATGGAAACAGGTCCCTGGTCAGAGAGGTAAAAGAATCCTCTCCTGACCCCCATCACCTCCCCAGGTGCCCTTAAAGAATAGGTATGAGGCCCTGGACCTAGAGGGTCAGGCAGGTGACACACAAGAAAAAGATCTATCTGTAGGGTCTCCCAGTTGCACCCCATCTATTAGATGGATCACAACCACAGCTATTAAGGAAAAAAGAAGGATAGTTGTAGTTGGTGAGTCCCTTCTGAGGGGAAGTGAGGGCCATGTATGCCGACCAGACCCATCCCACAGGGAGGTCTGCTGCCTTCCTGGGGCTGGGGTGAGGAATATTAGGAGGGGACTCCCCAAGCTTATTCAGCCCTCTGATTATTACCCACTGTTGATAGTACAGGTTGGTAGTGATGAGATGGATAAAAGAGGTATCAGGGCAATTAAAAAGGACTTTAGGGTTTGGGTTGATTAGTTAATGAGACAGGAGCACAGGTGTGTTCGCCTCAGTTCCTGCAGTAGCAGGGATGAATTAGGAGTAGGAAAACCCATCTCATCAAGAGGTGGCTAAAGGATTGGTGCCACCAGCAGAATTTTGGTTTTTTTGATCATGGGGCAAAATTTATGATACCAAGCCTGCTAGAGTCAGATGGGCTTCATTTCTCTAGCAAGGGCAAAAGAACCCTAGCATATAAGTTGGCAGGACTGATCATGAGGGCTTTGAATAGGAAGGCTGATGTTACTTCTGATCCTCTTGAAGTGCCTCCAGTTCATATTTGCAAGAAGTGAGCAACGAGTACAACGACCAGGACTAGAGGGACCCTGCCTCCAGCCAGATGGAGGATCCAATTGCATATCAGACCTACAGGAGTATAAGGCTTTAGTTGACACTGGCGCACAATGTACTTTGATGCCATCAAGATATGTAGGGGCAAAATCTATCTGTATTTCTGGGGTGACAGGGGGCTCCCAACAGCTGACTATACTGGAAGCTGAAGTGAACTTGACTGGAAAGGAATAGCATAGACACCCCATCGTGACTGGCCCCGAGGCCTCGTGTATCCTTGGCATAGATTACCTGAGGAGTGGGTATTTCAAAGACCCAAAAGGACTTGGTTGGGCTTTTGGCATAGCTAGTGTGGAGACAGAGGAAATTAGACAGTTGAACACCTGCCTGGTCTCTCAGAGGACCCTTCTACTGTGGGTCTGCTGAGGGTAGAAGAACAACAGGTACTGATTGCTACCACAACAGTGCAATGTCGGCAATACTGTACCAATCAGGACTCCATGACCCCTATCCATGAGATGATTCATGAACTGGAGACCCAAGGAGTGGTCAGTAAGACTCACTCACCCTTTCATAGCCCTAGATGGCCAGTGCATAAGTCCAATAAGAGTGGAGACTGACAGGAGACTATCATGGCCTGAATGAAGTCACACCACCACTGAGTGCCGCTGCGCTGGACGTGATGGAACTTCAGTAACAACTGGAGTCCAAGGCAGCAAAGTGGTGCCACCACTGACATCGCTAATGTGTTTTTCTCCATTCCTTTGGCAGCAGAGTGAAGGCCACAGTTTGCTTTCACTTGGAGGGGTGTCCAGTAGACCTGGAACTGACTGCCCCAGGGGTGGAAACACAGTCCCACTATTTGCCATGGACCTATCCAGACTGCACTAAGAAAAGGTGAGACTTCGGAATGCTTGCAATAAACTGATGATATCATCATGTGGGACAACACGACAGATGAAGTTTTTGAGAAAGTGGAGAAGATAATACAGATCCTCCTGAAGGCTGGTTTTGCCATAAACCAAAGTAAGGTCAAGGGACCTGCCCAGGAAATTCAGTTTTTAGGAGTAAAATGTCAAGATGGATGTCATCATATTACAATGGATGTGGTCAACAAAATAGCAACTGTCCCCACCAACCAGCAAGAAGGAAACACAGGCTTTCCTAGGTACTGTGGGGTTTTGGAGGATGCATATTGAAGATTACAGTCAGTTTGTCAACCCTCTCTATCACGTGACCCAGAACAAGAATGATTTCAAGTGAGGTCCTGAACAACAACAAGCTTTTCAAGAGATTAAACAGGAGACTGTTTCTGCAGTAGCCTTTTGGTCAGTCAGGACAGGACGAGATATGAAAAATGTACTCTACGCTGCAGTCAGGGAGAATGGTCCTTCCTGGAGCCTCTGGAAAAAAGTATCCTGGACACTCAAGGACAACCCCTGGGGTTCTGGAGTTGGGGATACAAAGGATCTGAGGCCTGTTACACCCCAACTGAAAAAGAGATACTGACAGTTTATGAAGGGGTTTGAGCTGCTTCAGAAGTGGTGGCACCAAAGCACAGCTCCTCCTGGTACTACAGGTGCTGGGCTGGATGTTCAAGGGGAAAGTCCCTTCCACACATCATGCCACTGATGCTACGTGGAGTCAGTGTGTCACACAGATCACACAGCGAGCTTGAATAGGAAACCCCAATCATCCAGGAATCTTGGAAGTGATCACGAACTGTCCCAAAGGTGAAAATTTTGGACTATCATCATCATCAGAGGAGGAGAAAGCAACGTGCTGAGGAGACCCCACCATACAATCAACTACCAGGAAATGAAAAGCAACACACTCTCTTAACTGACAGTTCCTGCCCTATTGTAGGGATACATAAAAAATGGAAAGTTGCTGTCTGGAGTCCTATGTGGCGAGTCTCAGAAACTATTGAGGGACAAGGTCGATCAAGTCAGATTGCAGAGCTGAAAGCCATCCAACTGGCTTTGGATATCACTGAACGAGAGAAATGGCCAGTGCTCAACCTCTGCACTGACTCATGGATGGTACCAAATGCTCTGTGGGGGTGGCTGGAACGTTGGAAAAAGACCAATTGGCAGTTGTAACAGTGAGTTCGAAAGGATGTCGAGATTGAAAACCAAGACACTGCTGAGAGCTCAACAATAAACCCAGTAATTATTACAAAAAGTGACCACGTGAGTGGAAACCCGAGAGACAGGAAAGGAGAGGAGTGAACTAAGCCCTCAGTGAAACCCCCACTCACGTAGGTGTGTTTTATGAGGTTGTCTTACCGACTCCAGGATAACCAGAATTCTCCATAGCAGAGGCTGCATCCTCAAATGGTCAGCAGGCTCACAAAGATAGCTGGCGTCCCCGCAGAAGGCAACATTGTCCTCCATGTGAAGCTTGAGAGCAGACAAGCACAAGCCACCTGCATTTTTCATCCAATTAGCCGGTGATGTCTACCTGGGCACTGTAGCCAGCACCACCCAACCAGAGGCCTTTGGTCCCTCGCCCTGTTATGTAAGTGTATCCCTTCAGCGCATGCGGGAGAACTTTGAAACTCCTCTCTCACATGCGCTGTTCCACTCAAGGGGTCTTATCTATTTGGGTCTAGGGGTTTTACTTCATCCTCTCTTTTTCAGTTTCTCCTTCAAATGTCCTCTACAGACAATGAGCCAATTACAGAACACCAATTAAAACAGTTCATACAAGAAACTGTCTCTCCAAGGACGAAGCTCTCATTTATCAGTAAACTTGGCAGGCAAGGAACAAAACTTTTGCAGACGGCTTGGCCAAACATAGACCAAAAATTATCAACAATCCCTGATACAGCAGGGTAGAGGGAAACCTGCTGAACTGTGGCAAGACATCAGTGCCAGAGTAGAGAAGTTGGTTGTAAAAGTACGTCATGTAGATGCACACATGCCCAAGAGTTGGGATACTGAAGAACATTACCACAATGGACAGGTGGATCAGGCTGCTAAGATTCAAGTGTCTCAGGGGGATCTGGACTGGCAACATAAGGGTGAAATATTTCTGGCTTGATGGGCCCAGGATACCTCAGGGCATCAGGGAAGAGATGCAACATACAGGGCTCATGATCGAGGGGTGGACTTAACCATAGATCTCCCAGGTTATCCAGAACTGTGAAATGTGCTGCAATCAAGCAGGCCAAGCGGGTAAAACCTCTGTGGTATGGGGGGCAATGGTCAAAATATAAATATGGGGAGGTCTGGCAGATCGATTACATCACACTCCTGCAAACTCTCCAAGGTAAACACTATATGCTGACAATGATAGAAGCAACCACCAGATGGCTGGAGATGCACCCAGTGCCTCACACCACTGCCCAGAACACTATCTTGGGCCTTGAAAAGCAAGTCCTGTGGTGACATGGCACCCCAGAACGAAGTGAGTCAGACAACAGGACTCATTTCAAGATTAGCCTCCTAGACACTTGGACCAGAGAGCATGGCATTGAGTGGGTGTATCGTATTCCCTATTGTAGTAGTCAGGACAGCTGAAAGAATAAAAACCAGGCACAGTATGATGATGATCCGAAAGTCTGCTTTATTGCTCAGTTCAACCTGATTTATACACACTCTGCAAACAGAACCTTATATACCTTTCTATTAATAACTATCTATGGTCTATTATTAGTCTTTACACACGATTGGATATTCACATCTTATTTACCTTCCTCTCACTGGTCAGTTTTGACGCCTTCTCAAGTCCCTGCATTCCCCCTTTTTGTTTTTGAAGCAACTGCTTCAGGATACCATGCATGCATTCAACAATAGCTTGCCCTGTAGAGGAGTGAGGTATTCCTTTCACGTGAGTGACACCCCATAGTGCAAAAAAAGTCTGCACCACTTTGCTTACATTATCGCGGTCGAGGCGGGATGCGACATAGGTTTCAGGATACCAACTTTTTTATTGCAACAGTGTGTCTACCTTTATACAGTTCTGGGTGACACATGTACACACAGCATTGGTTTACCACTTCATAACAACTCATGATTGGACACATAGTCACATGTCCTAACACAATAGGTTAACACTCCAACAGGAAACCCACTTACAGTCCTACTGTCCATGGTTAACCCTCTGCCAGGTGTGAGAAGTTCCATCTTCGGTATCTCAGTTTACAGAGAGCCCAGAACCAACTAGGCTCCCCCACAATTCCCCCTCTTTGGTATTATAGAAAATGCCAGCATCAACTAATACAGGGCCCGTGCACTAGCGACATGGCAATATCAATAATACAACTACACACATAGACAAAGAGTCAACCAGTCCTTCTTTCATCAGTCCACAAGAATGGTATTCCTTCTTCTCAGTGCTGAATGTCCATAAATTAGTTGTCTATGTAGCTTGAGTGTGTGGAACAGGAAGATAGAAAACAGTCCCTCTATTTGGGACGTGAAAACCTTCTAGATTGCTTCAGGAGGTATTAATGTAAGTTACAAGCAAAATAACATAAAAACAAAGCCAAACGGTAACTGGAATGCTGCCTTTAAGCAACCCAGAGCTGATAAAAGGAGATTGCTGGGATACCGAGATTTCGCAACAGTCTGAGTCGAGCTGAGCAGGGGGGCGGCTTGGGGCAGCTGTGGGGAAGTAACTGAGCTGGATCCGCTTGGAACAAACAGCACTGTTGAGTCAAGGCACGTTTGGGGTGCGATCTCAGCTGCTCTGTGCACAACCAGGGACGTCCAGTGAAAGCAGAGGGACGCGAACCGGGCACGGAGCGGGCTGGGGCGCTGCACTGAGCCAGGATGTCAGAAGCAGGGCTACGCAGTTTATGTACAGCAGCACACAGATTGCGTACACAGCCACACAGTTTCCGTAGGGCTGCAATTGGAACGCGGAGCGAGATAACAAACGCTCCAGTGGGGGAGCGGTGCAGCCCTGCAGGAAGGCTGGGAGCAGAGCGAGATGACGAACGCTCCTAGGTAGAGCAGAACTGTGCGTCAGGAGGGCTGATAACAGAGTGCTCAGTAACTTACGTAGGAGTAAAAAAGTCTCAGCAGCAGCGAAAAGGTGCTCAGCAGCGTGCGATCTCTCGAACTGAGAAGC
Source organism: Empidonax traillii (assembly GCF_003031625.1). Taxonomy (NCBI): domain Eukaryota; kingdom Metazoa; phylum Chordata; class Aves; order Passeriformes; family Tyrannidae; genus Empidonax; species Empidonax traillii. The sequence goes on from NW_020956816.1 coordinate 15,998, forward strand.
AGTGAAAGAAAACGGGGGGGTCAGTGGCTCCCTGGCCCTCTCGGTGGAGGCTTCTCAAGGTCCCACCCGAGCGATTCTTCGTTCGCTTCTTGTCATCGAGTTCTCTTCTATCTTCCTTCGCAATCACGTCGTGGGTTCACCATATGTCGCGGTTGAGGCAGGATGCGACATAGGTTTCAGGATACCAGTTTTTTTATTGCAACAGTGTGTCTACCTTTATACAGTTCTGGGTGACACACGTACACACAGCATTGGTTTACCACTTCATAACAACTCATGATTGGACACACAGCCACATGTCCTAACACAATAGGTTAACACTCCAACAGGAAACCCACTCTGTGTTACAGTCCTACTGTCTGTGGTTAACCCTCTGCCATGTGTAAGAAGTTCCATCTTCGGTATCTCAGTTTACAGAGAGCCCAGAACCAGCTAGGCTCTGCCACATTACATGAGAGGGGCAATTGTCAGTCTTTACCTGGTTTGGCACCCCAAATGTAGCAAAGGCACGTTGGAAATGTTTCACAACATCTTGACTTTTCTCACCAGTATGTGCAGTAGCAAAAACTACGTGAGAAAAGGTGTCAACTGAAACGTGAACATATTTCAGATTACCAAACTCAGCAACATGCGTTTGCCAAATATGCAAGACTTTAGGACCACGGGGGTTAGTTCCAAAATAGGACTATGACTATGGTGACAATCTGGACAAGAGGAAACAACTGAGCAAGCTACAGAATGGGTCAGTCCAAACTGATGGTGGAGTGCTTCTGCTCCTTGATGGAAAAACTGATGTGATAACACTGCTTGTTGATGAGTGTTGGGAACCGGTCCCAGGGCAGCAGCAGAAACAAGGACATCTGCCCTGGCATTACCTTCAGTAAAAAATCCGGTTAATGACATATGACTACATACGTGGAAAATAAAATAAGGAACAGGTCTTTGCAAGAGTTCTCCAGAGTTCCAACCAAACCTGAAAAACTAAAGTAAAAGGTCGAGAATATAACATGGTATGATCAAATTGTTGTAGCAAATCAGCTACATAGGCAGAATCAGTAACAACATTCAAGAGTTGGTCATGAAACAATTGGAAAGCCAAGGTTACTGCTTGAAGGTCCACAACCTGAGGAAATCCCTCCTGAGAAGTAACCCATTGTTACCATCCATCTGTGGATTGCCACACAACTGCAGCTTTCCCTGTTTTACCAGAACCATTGGTAAAGACAGTAAGTCCTTCCAAAGGTACAGAACCACATAGTAATTTTTGTCCCACTGGTACTTCTTTAAAAAATTTGAGCAATGGATGGGAAGGTAAATGGTAAGAAACTTGGCTGCTAAATCCAGCAAAAGCAGCTTGTAGCTCATATTTGTTGGCCAAACACCATTGAAAATAGCAGGATTGCACTGGAACAACACCACAAACAGGTTCTGTGCCCGTACTCTCTACGCAGCGCTTTCTAGCCTTGATTACTACGTCAGTTAACAGCTCAAACAGTCCAGGGGCAGTCTTACGAGACTTATAGGGCAAAACCAGCCATTCCAAGATGTGTAAAGGGTCAGGCCATTGGTCACACCACTGGACTAAAACTCCAAAAGGAACAAGGTGGTCGATTAAAACAAAAAGATGGACTTCTTGTCTAGGATCAATTCGAGAAACGAATTTAGAGTGTAGTGCTTGTTCAACCTGCCAGAGAGCTTGAGTTGCTGCTTCTGTCAAATGTCTAGATTTGTGAGGATTAGTGGAATGCTTGAGCAGCTCAAATAATGGTGCCAATTGAGTGTTTGTCAACCCCAAATAAGGTCTGATTCAATTTATAGACCCCACTAATTTCTGTACGTCAGTGAGAGTCTTAATTTTGTTGCCTAAATGGCTGTGGGGAAAAAAAGACTCCAAACCAAATTAGGTAGGAGATAAGATAAGGATACAAAGACTTTAATGAGCCCCAGGCTTTCCGGAATACCCCCAACATGCGCTCTAGAATACAGATGTTCACAGTTTTTGTAATGATTTTCACCCAATCCCCGTCCAGCCACCACCCAGGTTCTGCCCCTGCCACACCTCTTGGGAATTGGGTCTGGGGGCATTTTGGGACCCCCTCTTCTTCATCTTCATCTTCCTCAGAGTGCGTAATGTTCTTGGAGGCCTTCCAGAGTTCTAGGCCTGAAGGTTGTTGAGTCTATGGCTATATCTTCTTCTGTAGGGTTAGGGTGTTCTCTGTAATTCTGCCTTGAAAAAGAGACAAAACAGGCTAGTGGAATATATGGGAATTGATATGGGAATGAGTAACAGGGTTTACTATGTGTAACTGGTATGTTAAAGGGTAAAGGGATAATATGCTGCTAATCTAAAACCTACATTTACTACATAACTACTTCTAAGATCTACAAAAATTAAAAAAAAAATCAAAACATCAAAACTCCAAGGTATCATTTCAACAGCCAATTGTATCGATTGGGGAGCAACAGTGTTCTGGGTAACTTGCATCCCAAGACACTTCCAAGGGTGTTCTTGCTGTACCTTTTCAGGGGCAATTATTAGGCCAAATGTCTGTAGCTATTTCTTTGTCTCTTTTTCAAGTTCACTCAGCTGCTCCTTATCGGCTGCTGCAAGCAAAATGTCATCCATATAATGGTAACAATAACAATGTAAAATTTTTTCATGAACTGAAGACAGTGCCAGAGCAACAAAACACTGACAAATGGTGGGGGAATTTTTCATTCCCTGGGGAAGAACTTTCCGCTGGAATCTTTTGGTGGATTCTGCGTGGTTTACCGAGGGAACAGTAAATGCAAATTTCTTTTTGTGTTTGGGATCCAATGGTATAGTAAAAAAACAATCTTTCAGATCAAAACAATAATGGGCCAACCAACAGGCAACATTGAAGAAGATGGAAGACCTGGTTGCAACACCCCCATGGGAGCCATGACTGCATTGACCTGTCTAAGGTCGTGGAGTAGTCGTGAAACCCAAAAAGGCAGGTAAACCAAACTGCTTAGAGACAGTTTTATGCCTTTAAACAGCAGGTATTTATTAGTGGCCACAGAAGTCCTTCAGCTATTGCTGGGAAAAAAGACTCTGTTTTGCTCAGATAAGAATGAGTAATTTATACAGTCTTTGACAACAATTACAACATATTCACATACATATTCATATTAAATTACAATATTCATAGTAGGTGGAGTTAGGGCGGAGTTTGAGGCATGGTCTTTATTTTGGGGAATAATTGGGGGTACATCCAGTCTTTACTTCATCAGAGGGGTTTGATTTTGAAACAGGAAGGGTTAATCGAAACACTTTTACTGTAAACCCATAAGAGCCCCCCTTACCCCCTGTACTGCTTACAGTTTACTGTAAGCTATACTTCGTTTACTGTAAGCTGTACTTCTTACAGGAAGGCTATGTCCTGTACTGAGGGCATTAGACCTTAAAGGAACCACAGCAAACACTAGACAAAGAACTCAAAACCCATAAATCTCATCCGGAGGAGCCAAGGTAGACATTTGAATAGGTAAAGTAGGCCTAGAACCAAGAGTTTCTTCAAACCTGGACGATCAGAACACGAGAACAATGGATAGAACAGAAGGTCACGAAGACCACGCGAAGATGAGGAGTAAAATGCAGACCCCAGGATGAAGGCAGACAGGAACTCCCACCATAATATTCCTCAAAATAGAGACCACGCCTCAATCTCCGCCCCGACTCCACCTGCTATGAATATTGTAATCTAATGATGCAATAATATGAATATGCATGTAGTTATGTTGTAATCATGATTAGAAAACTGTATAAATTGCTTGTTTTCACTGAATCACTTCGGAGCTCTTTGCCTGGCCCAAGCTGGGTACTCCCCGACATCGTTAATCGTCTAATAAATACCTTGCTGTTTAAGGACTTAAAATTCTGCCTTTAAGCAGTTTTATTTACCTGCCTCTTTTTTTTTGGGCATCAATTTTACTCTTCATCGTCAGGTGACCCCGGAGACCTTCTGTACTTTCTATTGTTTCGTGTTCTAATCGTCAAGGCTTGAAGAAAACCTTGGTTTCAGGCCTATTTCACCTATTCAAATGTCTAACTTGGCTCCTTTAGCTGGGATTTATTACCTGAGTTCCTTGATCAATGTTTCTTGTGGGTTTAGGTCTGCTGAACTGGTACAGGACATAATCTTCCTTTGAGTAAGGAGAAAAGGGAGGGGGGAGAAAAGTGGGTCTTTACAGTAAAGCGTTTCGATTAACCCTTCTAAAGTTTTGTCTTGCTTCAGTCGCCATTTCCCTGACTTCTTTTTAATGACAAAAACAGGGGTATTCCATGGGCTGAGAGGGTTCGATGTGACCTGCATCCAGCCATTCTTTCACAAGTTGCTGCAGGGCCAGCAACTTTTCTTTAGGAAGGGGCCACTGGTCAACCCACACAGGAGTGTCTGTGAGTCAAGATAAGGTAAGAGTGGGTTGTGTAACACCCTGCAATGCAGTGGTCCCTGTTAAAAATCCGTTGTAATTTTCACCCCCCACTGAGAAAGACAGTCCATAGTGTCAAGGGAGCAACAGTTATATATGGCCTAATTGTGGCTGATTGACCCTTGGGGCTCACAATAAGTATAGGATCACTTGAAATGTAACTGAGTAGTTCCACCCAATCCCACAACTCCAGTGGTTACCAGGGTTACCGGCCATGAAGCGGGCCAGGCGGCATGTGCAATGATGGTTACATAAGCCCTGGTGTCCAACAGTCCAGTCAAGGAAATGTTGTGAGGCAATCCTTGAGCGTAATGCAGATAGTAGGTCATTTGTGGTTGGTGCGCGGAGGCCGGTTGAGGCCAAAGAACTTGTGGTGTACCAGTAGAACTGAAACCTCTGTCTTGCAGCTCACGGTGTTCTGTTTTTGGAACACAACTCACAAAAGGTACAAGTTGAGTTATTTGAGTCCCTTTTGGTATTTGGACTGGAGGATACATAGTAGAAACCATGGCAGAACTCTGTCATGTATAGTTAGTATCAATCACTCCTATGTGAACCATAAGTCCCATTAGGGTACTGCTCCAACGTCCCACTAATAAGGCACTTAATCCATTCCCTATGGGTCCCCAAGCATCTAAGGGGACCTTAGTAACATCTTTAGTTATGGTTGTGACTGTGTCGGCTGTGGAAACATCCATGCTGGCAGACCCGGATGAGTTGCCTGTGAGTTGGTCACACAAGGGAACCCTGCTGTCCCCTGAGGCAGAGGTTGAGCTGGAGGCATTTGTATCTCTGTGTGCCCCGTTGCGCTCCACTTCACATTTCCCGGCAAGGGGTGACCTGCAGCATGGTACTGAGAGTGACACTGCTTTGCAAAATGGCCCTGTTTGCCACAGCAAATACACATATCCGTAAGAGTCACCACTCCCTTTTTCCTCATTTTGACTTTCCACTGAGGGCAGTGGGCTTTCAAATGTCCTTCCTGATGACACAGGTGGTACTTCCATGGGGAACGTAAAATGGCTGCTAGGGCAGACATGGAATAGACAATAGATCCAATTTTTGAACAAACCTTTACCATGTCAGCTATATCGGGTGAACCAGACAAGACATCAATGACCTTTTGGCAATCAGTTTTAACTTGATCTCTGGGTAACTGCATGCAAAGGTTCTGACGCAAGGTGTCATCCTCCACTTGTTTTTCTAGTGATTGCACTAATCGTTCAACAAACTTTAAAAAGGGCTCCCCATAGTCTTACCTTATAGCTGTATAGCACTGTCGTGGAACTGACATTTCCATAACTTGTAACAGGGCACTGTCTCAGTTTAATTGAGACAAGGGTCTTTTGCTGAGGATGGATTAGGAGAAAAAAGACCCAAACCTTCTTCTCTAGCAATTATAGATTCGAAATTAAGAGGCTCCGATTGAAGGAAAGCAAATTATGGAAAAGGGAAAAAGGAAAAATAACAGCCCTTTATTAAGTATGTGTGTATTAACGTAACA
>NW_020956816.1:23022-62092 GCF_003031625.1 Empidonax traillii
TCCCCCTTCGTTGCCAGGAGACTAATTATCGGTCGTTAGGAGCCAGGCCGACTCTTTTGTTCACTTGATGGCCATTTAACAGCATTCATGCAGGGGGGGGGGGGAAAGAAGGGGAAAGGAAAGGCAAAATTCCTTTCTAAAATCAGAACTATGACAGGCACCCATCCCCAACTTCTGGGCTTCCTGTAATACAGTTGGGTGCCAGGTGGCCTGCAAATCAGGACTGCTGAAAGGCCCTTGACCCATCAAGGCTTGTGCCTCTCCGTCTTTTAGAGGGTCGCCATCTACTCGGTTGAGATTCTCTCTCTCTGCCCGTGCTGCCATCTGAGCCCACTTTTGCTCAAACAACTGAGTTTGTACAAGTTCTAATAATATTTGAGCAAGGTGTGTAATGTCATAGGGGGCTAATAAGTCAGCATTAATCACACAAATTAGCCTCATCACCAGAGGGGAATTAACTGTATTTTCCAACATTAAACTGCAAATGTTGCACAACCTTCCAGGCAAAAACATGGTGCTCATCAACCTTTCCTGATCCCACCGCTGCTTTCATAACTGGTGTGGGGACCCTCTGCCAATCCAGAACATTCACAAAGGTCCCAATCACCCGTTCTTGCCTGCGTAACCCCTCCCAAAAGGAACCAGGATCTCTGGGTAGTACGACAACCTTTGCAGGAGTCAAGCAGATAGGTTTGTACTTAATGGTTCCCGAGGGCTTCTTGCAGCAGGAACCTTTTCGTAAAAGCAGTTCAACTTCCTTGAGGGACTCTTCCCCATCAGAATATTCCGAATCCTCCAACGAGGAGGAGTTGCTATTTTGTACCTTGGTATCAACAGGCAAAGGAGCAGCAGTGGGAACAGGCTTAGCGGAATCAGCAGGGGAAGGGGGAGGTTCTTGCTGTTTCTTTTCTACTTTTGCTATTAGCTGTGATGCAGGGGAGAGATAGTCCCAGGGTGGTGGGGGGACTGCAGCAGAAGTGTACGTGTGAGTGGGGGAAGGATTAACAGGGGAGACATTTTTCACAGAACAAGAAGGGGGGGAGGTACTAAGAGCTGATTCTGCAAGCGGTTATTCAGCCATGGACTTCACCAGACCCTCCTACCCAGTAGTCCCCTGATCCTTTTGTACTTTGTGATACCAGTTATTCAAGGTGGTGAGCACAAGCTTCCATGTAGGGCCAAACCCCTCCACCACTTCATTACCATTTGATATAGCGTCCCATAATTTTTTCCCAATCTTCTCCCAGGCAGAAATGCTAAAAACCGAATGTAGGGTAGCTTCACACCCCTCTTTTCGGCACCAATGCAACAAGCGCCGCAAGTAACCATCATCATACTTAATACCAGACCGTCGAAGCAGTGTATCCCAAGCATTAACTATCCGTTTCTCATCTGCACTCATAACTTGTCCCCTTAAAGTTCTCAGTGGCTCACCTGCCCTGGGTGTCATGAATACACGAATTCAGGTCCGGACCCTTCGCAGTGCCCCACTGCTCTCTAATTCACTGAGCTCCGCCCTCACCGCACCTCGTCCCACAGTTCCAATTCCTTGCTGGGAATTACTCCAGTTCCGATTCCTTGATGAGGATCAAATCCAATACGGCCCTTTGTTAGGAGCCTTGTCAGTCTACTGTTCTGATCCCTCGTGGTTCATCACGTCAGGGTCACCAGTTGTTGTAGTAGTCAGGATGGCCTAAAGAATAAAAGCCAGGCACAGTATGATGATGATCCGAAAGTCTGCTTTATTACTCAGTTCAGCCTGATTTATACACACTCTGAGAACAGAACCTTATATACCTTTCTATTAATAACTCTCTATCTATGGTCTATTATTAGTCTTTACACACATTGGATATTCACACCTTATTTACATTCTTCTCTCACTGGTCAATTTTGGCACCTTCTCAAGTCTTTCACTGCTCCTGTGAAGTCCTCAGGGAAATGGCTTCAAACTGTCTTAGTCAAAATCCTCCACCTCTGTATCCTTCATCAGGGGGTCTGCGGACCTGTCACCTACCCCTATCATGCACCAGCTGCCAGGAAAGTTGAAGGGTACAATGGACTGTTATAAACCACATTGAAAGCAATGAGGAGTGGGACCTTCAAACATTGGGATCTACATTTAGTTAAGACCACCAGGTTAGTTAACACTAGAGGCTCCACCAATCAAGCTGGTCCTGCCCAATCAATGGTGGGTAATGTTGAGGGATAGGGAAACAGAATGTATACCTCAAGGGAATTTGATTTTTGGATGAGAACAGTCAGTAATGTTGAATTCTATAAGATTGATTGCTGAATGACACTGCCACTGTGTGCCATAACTACTATGGACAAAAAGCATGGACTGCTCCAGATACACCAACCGTGAACTCCCAATGCAGTTTGCAACCAGCTGACAGTACACCAGCCCTCTTGCCCTGGAAGACATCTTGGATAGATAAAACCCACAGTCATGGACTAAATGAAGTCAACAGACATTTTAAAGGGACAACCACAGACTATGGAAATGATACCTGCACTTTTGTGTGCATATTTATATATATATGAAGATAGTTAGGAGATGTAGGATCTGGGCATGATGTAGATGGTATAGAATAAGGGGTGGATGATGTCCTGATTCTGGCCAGGACAGAATTAATTTTCTGCAGTAGCCAGAGAGGGCATGGCCAGGACTTGGAGGTTTTTCAATACCACCTCATGTTGTTGCTGGGAGTGGGGGAAAAGGGACTGTCTTCTTGGGAGAATGAGTTTGTTCCAGTTGAGTGAATGTGGTGGGGTGAAAAGTCCGGTATTGTCTATTGTCCAGGGGCAGTGTGAATCGTTTCTTTTCTTGTATCGTTTTGATAGCATTGTTGCTTTTACTGTTTGTTTTCTTGTCTCATTGCTGTTTCCAGTAAATTGTTCTCATCTCAGCCCTTGATCTTTGCCTTTTGTGCCTCCAGTTCTCCTCTCCAGCCTGCCATAGGGGAAGGGGAAAGCAAAATCCAGGGAGTGAGAGAGAGTGGTGTGTGGTTTGTAGAGTCTCTGTGGAGACACTTAATTGGGGAGTATCATTCCTAAACTACGACAGGGAGGGGAAGTAAATCATATAAAAGAGGGAGAGTCTTGTTTTTAGATAATGATGGAGTTTTTTTGTTTTGGGATTTTGTATCACGAAAGGGAAAAAATAATCTTGTATACTGGAGACGAATCTGATACAAAGTGAGGCCATGTTGATCACAGGCAAGAAACTATGAGCGACTGCAGTTTTCTGAGCTAAAATGGCTGCTCCCAAAGTTCAGAGGAGTAGGGTAGCTTAGTAAGTCTTAAAGTTTCAGTGGAGCGAAAGCTCATATGTCTTGAAAGTGCGATAAACACATTTAGCAGAGCTGTGGCTTGTATTGTTGAGATGAGAAAAATAAGCTTGGAGAACAGATAGTGAAAAATGGATGATCTGCTTGTCTGTGAAGTGCTCTATATGCAGGAGTCATTTGCTCCATGGGAAAAAGAAATGTCTTCAGGTCTAATGGACTGTGCTAAAGAAGACATGGTGTGGCACTTCACTCTCCACTGTAATTTGGTCTCAGAACAGATAGTAACCTCTTCGTCAGTGTTTAATATGGTGCTTTCAAATAACAACTCAAGTATCTTAGTCATTGCAGTTTTGCTGGTTGAAAAAAAGCTGGTGCACCATTTTTTCCTTTTTTGGTTTTGTTGTAGATTTTTTTGTTGTTGTTGAAGGTGGTGGGGAACAGAGTGAGCATAGTGATGTAGATTAAACATAAGGAATGTCTTTGTGCTCACTGTCCAGAAATAGACTTGCCAGAAGTTTATTTTAGCAGGCTGTTAGACAAATTATTATTTTATTCAGTGTCCTTTCTTTGTGCCCTAGGGTTTTATATTGAATGTAAATGACTGGGTTTTGGTAGCAAGGGGCTGCAGTGTGGGAGGAGGCCATGAACAACCTGTTCCAGCCAGTTCTGATAAAAATTGAAAAAACCCATTGCGATCCAAACTTTCAAAGAATCAGAGGAGCATATGGTGTCCCTGCTCAAACATATTTAAGGGCAGTTGCCAATAGGGGTAGGAGGCACACTCTGGAAAGGAGGTGCTCCACACAGGAGCATTGACAACCTCAAAAAGGACTGAGGTCCATGGTAGAATCCACACTGGAGCAGAGCAGTAAGAAGCAAAAAGCAGTGGAGGAAGATGAGTAAGAAATAAGGAAGGGCAGAAAGAAGTTGACAGTAAACTACATGAAGTAAAATTGCTTGAGACTCTTGCCTGCAGTAGCTTTTCATCTTACTATAGAAATAGTTTTACTTTCTGTAGTAAATAAATGGCATTTTCACAGTAAAATGTTTTTGTCTGCTATTGTGTCTTGGACCTCTGGAACTCCTAGGTTATCTTGGCCCAGAACAATGTGTGGGAAACTTAATAAATGAGTTATGACTTTAAAATAATAGGTTACTTTTGTACCCAATTGCTGTACAGGGCAGGAGTGTCTCAATCTTTTGTATTTCTTGAATTTTGTGTGTCCTTTTGTTTATGGCAGTACATAAGCTAAGAGTCTAGTGATAAATTCCTCCCCAGTATTTTGTGAAATGGGATTAATTGGTCACATACTGACCTTGATCTTGCTAAATTTTATTACTTTGTACATTACAGTATACAGAGATTTGGGATTAATAAGTGTAGTCATGAAGTGTTTAGGGAAGATCACTGTTATTTATGTTTCCATTATATTTTTGTAGTATTCCTATTCTTTTTACTGTCCTTCCCTTCTTCAAACTCCTATCCCACCAAAGATATGTCCCCAATAATAGACCATAATGGAACTCTGTAAGAGTTATAACTGAGTGGAGATGTTCTTGGTGTTTGGTGGAATTAATTCCAATGCACAGTATTCTATTCTTGATACATATATTTAGATCTCACTTTGAAATTATACTTATGTTTTCCATTAAAGTCAGGAATTACAAGATTTTGAAAAGAAAGACAAGTGTTTCCACTTTAAGGGATGCTTTTAATAGCTGGCAATTCAACTGACAGGACTTTCTCAGCTTCCAAGAAGGTGACAATGAGTCTTACAGAAGCAGAAACCACTGTTATCTGTTTGTAAGTTTCAGTGAATCAGTGTTTGGGAGTAATGTACTTGTTCTTCTAGCATATAGCTGCTAGAAAGACAGACTTCCTAACAACAGCTCTCTCCCGAGTAATGGAAAAGTCTCGAGGACAAAGTCCATTGGAACAGTGTTGTGGTGCTTAACTAATAAAAAACACAATGAACAAACCATACTAATAGACCTCAGTCTGTCTTAGCGAAAGGCCTGCTTGCAGGTTGCAGGAAAAGTACTGGCATTGATATCAGGCTGCAAGAATGTAAACTATTGAGATAATAAGGAGGAGTTTTTGGTGAAAGACAATGATTTCATGCCTCATGCACAACGGCCCGTACCCAATGGTAAGGGGGTTAGAGATACATGTTTGCCTTGTGATTTACAACATTTAACCAATGGTTTGAAGGTGTTCACATGCTGCAGGGCTCTGAGGGTATTTAAGAGCCTAGGTTATGTAACTTAAGTGGAACATTTGCTTAAACCATATTGGTTTGCGTGCGTTTGTTCACCTTGAGCTCCTCCGCCAACAGAACAGTAGTCATTTGTCAGAAGGTTGACTATAGCATTGATAATGGCAACCTGCAAGTTACCTAGATAGGTCTTTCTTTGACTCAAAATTGCTTTGATGCCTCTTAAATGTTGAGTTTTAGACTGCAGTAATTATCGAATTTCTGGGAATCATGAAGTCATTGAGACTTTGAGTCGTTGAGACTTTGAGTCGTTGAGACTTTGAGTCATTGAGACTTGAGACGTTGAGTCAACTATTGAGAAGAAATTAACTGTATCCTAGCTGAAACCAGGAGAAGAGTGATAGGAAGCTATATTTCCAGAATTCACTGAATGACATTTCTGTAAAAACAAACAAAAAACCCCTCAGAAACCCAAGTAAACAGGGTAAAACAAACCAAAACAAATCCCTGCCTCTTTTCTTCTCCTTTCCTTGTTTTCTTGCAGAATTTTCTAATGTAGAAGATAGTTCCTGAACCATGGAGGTTCTGCAATGTGATGGCTGTGATTTCAAAGCTACATCCTATGAAGACCTAAAAACTCACATTCAGGATGTTCATACTGCTTTTCTGCAGCCAACAGATGTCTCTGAGGAAAACCTTAGCGAACTGAGGTCTGGCTCCATGAATGCTAGCAACCAGACTGAGATAGAATTTTCTTTTGTAAAGGATGAATTTACAACTGCAAATGAAACAGCAGGTAAACCTCAACCCCAAGCCCCTATCTCACGTTTTACACATCTCACTTATTTCAGTGCATTTTAATTGGTATGTGTTTTTTAAAAATGTTACCTTTATCACTATAGTAGTGAAGTGGATGATGTTTAGCAGCAGATATATTTTTTCTGTAAATGCAAACGTGTGGATTTGTCATCTTACTATTTTCCACATGCTTTATCATATTGCTACTTTAATTTCTTTACACCAGCTCTAGAAGAGTTTAGAACTTTATTAGTGTACCTTTTTATTTCAAGATGCTTTCTTTGGGAATTGTCTATCCCAAATGATGTACCATCTGTTAGTTTTCTGACCATCCTCATATGCACAGGTCTAATCATAAATAAATGAGGGAAATTCTGGTGTGATTAATGTGTTCAAGATATGTGTGTATTTATATGGGTAGATGGGGGAAAACTGTCTTATTTTACTTATTTACATATTTACCTTTAAATTCTTATTTTAGGGCAAAATACAACAATTCAGATGGGAACTGGAAGTTATTATAGCCAGAGCCAAAGTTTTTATGGTCAACATATGGCTCCAAATTCTAAACCAACCAACAAGTTTTTCCAGTGCAAATTCTGTGTGCGTTACTTCCGATCTAAAAACCTCCTCATAGAGCACACTTGCAAGGTTCATGGAACACAAGTTGGGGGAAGCTCAGTAGGGTCACACACTGCTGGATCCTTAAATTACAACATCATGATGCACGAGGGATTTGGCAAAGTTTTCTCTTGCCAGTTCTGCAACTACAAATCACCAAGGCGCACAAGGATTATTAAGCACCAGAAAATGTATCACAAAAAAAATCTGAAGGAGAGTTTAACTCCTACTGCTGCCTCTGCTGTATCTGAATTGACATCTGCCTCTGTGCCAGTGCAGGAACCCTGCAAGGAATTGCCTGAGGAGATGGTAGAAAGGAGCATTTTGGAGTCCATGGTCAAACCTTTAACAAAGTCCAGAGGCAACTTTTGCTGTGAATGGTGCAGTTACCAGACACCTCAAAGGGAGCACTGGTGTGACCATATGATGAAGAAGCACGGCAGCATGGTGAAAATACTGTCAAGTTTGAGGCAGGAACAAGACAGAAGTAGTGTGCCTGATATGCAGAGTAAGAGAGCCCAGAATGCCTCCCCAAACTCTACTTATATCTCTATGAATATGACAGGATGTGATATGTTGAATGCTGATGTCTCAAACTTCAGAAGCTCTATGGGCAATTCTCTTATCAGGCCCAACTCTTCTATATCCTATAAGTTTTATTCTGTGTCTTATCCTCAAATGAAGTCTAAATTATCTCACAACTTCGGCATGGTCCATTTGCCTGACAGATCCCACTATGGAGTTGTTGACATGACAAATTCCTCTGCTGACTTGGAAACAAGTAGTATGCTAAATGATTCCAGCTCAGACAAAGAGCTAAATGAAGTGGACAGTGAGAATGGTTTGAACTCAGTGGACAACCAGACTTCAGGAATATCTGCAGAGCAACTGATGGGATCTAATGGCAACAAACTGTTGGAAACGAAGGGAATTCCCTTTAGAAGATACATGAACAAGTTCCAATGTCCTTTTTGTCCTTTCCTCACAATGCACCGCCGAAGCATCTCCCGTCATATTGAGAATATCCACCTGTCTGGGAAGACAACTGTATACAAATGCAATGAGTGTCCTTTTACCTGTAAGAGTTTGTTAAAGTTTGGAGTTCATAGGCAATGTCACGCACATACAACATCAGACTGGGACGCTGTGAATTCTCAGAGTGAAAACATTGTCTCCTCTTCGAATGACAACATGGTTTCTTCCGAAAGTGGAACTATAAATGGAAGGAAGTCAGCTGGGATGATGGAAACAGTGCAGCAGCAGCAACAGCAGCAGTTGCCTCAACCCCATTTACAGCATCCTCATAAGTGCACAATGTGTAACTATTCTACCACTACTTTGAAAGGCCTCAGAGTTCATCAGCAGCATAAACACTCATTTTGTGACAACTTACCAAAATATGATGGACTGCCATCCAACATGCCTCAAGAGAGTGAGGCAGATGCTCTTACCTCTGTCAGCACAGTGAAGAAAAGCCAGACCTCAATTCTTGGTCTCTCATCTAAAAATAACTTTGTTGCTAAGGTCACTCGGAAGGTGTCAAATGACTGTCCTTTGGATCTCTCACCAGTGAAGAAAAGAACTAGAATTGATGAAATAGCAAGCAACCTGCAGAACAAAATAAACCAAAACAAGCAGCAAGAAGATGCTGTGATTAATGTAGAGGATTATGAGGAAGAGCAGGAAGAGGAGGTGGAGATAGAAGTAGAATTAGACAGAGAAGAAGAACAAACAAAACCAATGATGGAGGTTTCTAGTTCTTATGCACCCCAGCAAATGTGGGGGAGAGAAACAAATGATTCCCAGAAGGATGCAAACGTCATAAACATGCATCATGATTATAATTCCACCAATGGAGCAGAGATTGAGCTCACTTTATCTGAAGATGAGGAAGATTATTTTTCTTCCATTAACATGAAAGATCAACAGAGCCGTAATACCTCTGTTCTGGGAAGACAGCCAAATATGAATGACCCTGATCAGAACAACAAAAATGTGGAGATTAATGATTCTGGCAGGCATTACTACTGTAAACACTGTGATTTTAGCAACAAATCTGCCAGGAGCGTTAGCACCCACTACCAACGGATGCACCCCTACATAAAATTCAGTTTTAGGTATATCTTGGATCCAAATGATCACAGTGCAGTATACAGATGTCTCGAGTGCTATAATGACTATATGAACTTTGAAGACCTGCAGCAACACTACAAAGAGCATCACCCTGAAGCTATTAACGTATTGAACTCCAATCACTCTGATCTGATCTACCACTGTCACTTCTGTTCTTACACTAGCCCCAATGTTAGAAGCCTGATGCCACATTACCAAAGAATGCATCCAACAGTGAAAATTAACAATGCAATGATATTTTCAAGCTATGTTGTTGCGCAGCAAGAGAGGCTAAACACAGAGTCTCAGACACTGAGAGAGATCTTAAATTCTGCTCCAAAAACTATGGTAACCTCCACCTCTGTGGCTCATGAGACTATTGTGCCAGCAAGTTTTAAGAGAAGTGCCACAAAGACTTTTAGTCCTGAATATGAAAACCAGAAGGCACCTTTGGTCAGTTCTGTGATTGTTTATGACTGTGATGTGTGCTCATTTGCAAGCCCTAACATGCATTCAGTTCTGGTGCATTACCAGAAAAAACACCCTGAAGAAAAAGCATCATATTTCAGAATTCAGAAGACCATGCGTATAGCATCTGTTGACAGGGGCTCTGCCCTGGCTCAAATGTCTTTTGAAATGGGAGTGTTTGTCTCCTCAAAACTGTCCAACTTGGCTTCTCAACCTCTACCTTCTCCACAACTGCTCCCAGACCTTGCTCCTGAACTCTATTATTGCAAACACTGTTCATACAGCAACCGTTCAGTTGTGGGAGTGCTTGTTCACTACCAGAAAAGACACCCAGAAATAAAGGTCACTGCCAAGTACATCAGGCAGGCACCCCCTACTGCAGCAATGATGAAGGCTGGTGAGCTGCCACCTGGGATTCAGAAAATGCCAGTGTCAATGCAGCAGTTAAACCAGGGCAGTTCTGAAAGCTCTGCAAATACCCCTGAGAATGAAATGTTCTTCTGCCAGCACTGCAATTATGGAAACCGGACTGTGAAAGGCATTCTCATTCATTATCAAAAGAAGCATCGTGATTTCAAAGCAAATGCAGATGTGATTAGGCAGCACACAGCCACCATTAGAAGCCTTTGTGATCGTAACCAGAAGAAATCATCTGGCAGCCTGCCTGCTCACACCTCCAGCACTGAACAGGACAAGACAAAGCTGAGAGCCCTCAAATGCAGGCAGTGCAGCTACACATCACCTTATTTCTATGCATTGAGGAAGCATATTAAGAAAGACCACCCCAATCTGAAGGCCACGGTCACATCCATTCTGAGATGGGCATTTTTGGATGGTTTGATAGAAGCTGGTTATCACTGTGAATGGTGTATTTACTCACATACAGAACCCAGTGGTTTGTTTGTGCATTATCAAAGAAGACATCCTGAACATTATGTTGACTATACATATATGGCAACGAAACTCTGGGTAGGTCTAGATCCTTCCCCTTCTACCCTAGTGATGCCAACAGAGACAAAGAGTTATAAATGCAGAGACTGCATTTTTGAAGCATCTTCCATTTGGGGTATTACTAATCATTACCAGGCTTTTCACCCTTGGACTATGAATGAGGATGAATCTGTATTGTTGGATATCATTAAGGAGAAAGATGCTGCTGAGAAAATTGGCGCACGACTTGATGAAGTTAGGGCCAGGATTAATTCTGAAAACCAGGTACTATCACAGATGGAGCGGGATGGGGAGGACCTCAGCCTTTCCCAGGAAAAAACTATTCAGTTGACTTCTGCAAACCCTTCCATCTCTACTCCATATCAGTGTACAGTTTGTCAGTCGGAGTACAATAACTTGCATGGACTCCTGACACATTATGGCAAAAAGCATCCTGGCATGAAAGTGAAGGCTGCTGACTTTGCACAGGACACAGACATGAATCCAGGGGCTGTGTACAAGTGCAGACATTGCCCATACATTAACACACGTATTCATGGTGTCCTCACACATTACCAGAAACGGCACCCATCAGTAAAAGTCACTGCTGAAGACTTTGTGAATGATGTGGAACAGTCTAATCACATTGCCCAGAATGACACAGAAGAGACGTGTAGGATTTTCAAGCAAGGCTATGGTGCTTATCAGTGCAAACTCTGCCCTTGCACCCATGGCACAATGGAGAAGCTCAAAATTCACTATGAGAAATATCATGATCAACCTGAATTTGATGTTTTTGTTAAGTCACCACCAAAGGTGTCTGCCACAGTGGAGCCAGACATGGTGACTGAAATCAAGGCCTCCCCAGAAATTGCTGCTGATAATGTTGGAAAAATCTCTATCCCAGCACCTCATTTCTCCAATTCTCACTTAGTGTCTCACACAGTGTTCCGGTGTCAGCTCTGCAAATACTTCTGTTCTACACGAAAGGGGATAGCCAGGCACTACCGCATCAAACATAATAATGTTCGGGCACAACCGGAAGGCAAGAACAACCTTTTCAAGTGCACTTTGTGTTCCTACACCAACCCTATCCGTAAAGGGCTTGCAGCACACTACCAGAAAAGACATGACATTGATGCTTACTACACTCATTGTTTAGCAGCCTCCAGGACAGTAAGTGACAAACCCAATAAAGTGATCATTCCATCTCCTCCCAAGGATGACACACCTCAAAGTGAGGAGCTGAGAAGGGTTGTGGAAAAGAAGAAGTGCTCACTTTGTTCCTTTCAATCTTTTAACAAGAAAGGTATTGTGTCCCACTACATGAAGCGTCACCCCGGTGTTTTCCCCAAGAAGCAGCATGCAAGCAAGCTGGGGGGCTACTTCACTGCTGTGTATGCTGATGACAAGTCAACTCCAGTTGAGGAAAGGAATAACTTTGAGGTGGAGACCAAGGCTCAGGAAACTGAGTGGCTTCCCTTCAGATGCATAAAATGTTTCAAGCTGTCCTTCAGCACAGCAGAGTTGCTGTGCATGCATTATACTGATCACCACAGCAAGGATTTGAAGAGAGACTTTATCATACTGGGAAGTGGCACTCACTCTCATAATTCTGTCTACCAGTGCAAGCACTGTGATACTAAATTGCATAGCACGGCAGAGCTGACCTCACACTTGAATAGTCACAATGAGGAATTCCAGAAGCGTGCCAAACGTCAGGAGAGGAGGAAACAGCTTTTGAGCAAGCAAAAATATGCAGATGGTGCTTTTATGGATTTCAAACAAGAGAGGGTAAGGATTTGTGTGCCTGATCTCCTTCTCTGCTTCCTCTCCCCAGGGTGAAAAACAAACCAAAAACTGTTCCTCTATATTTCAAGAGGCTCCTTATTACTAATACCTACTTTCATGTTAACTTTAACAGCCAAATGAACACAGGTTAATGAGTGATTCAGCATGTCAATGGGTTACATATTCTGTTTTAATTTCCTTAATTCTCCACCTATTCCTAGGCTCCATGGGAAGCTTTGCTCCCTCCAATTGTTTCCTTCAGGATTTCCCATATCTTCCTTCCTCCCACCCTTATGGATGACTATCTGTATCTTTTGCAAGGTTACTCTTTGTTTCCTCATAGATTTTTTAACAAATATCCCTTCTACTGCTCATCCATGTACCTTGATACAGCAATTTCCTTCTCAGTATATTTTCTGATAAAGAGTCTGATGTTTAAGTGCATCTATCCAATAACTTAAAGCTTTGGGCAGGCGTTCCTGTGAACAGAAGACCAAATTCTGCTACTCTTTTCTGTACCCTTCTCCCCATCTGGAGTAACACAATTGGATGGGGGAAGAGAATGATCAAAGAGTATGACTTGGTCTTGTAAGTTTAAAATGAATGGTCTTATAGGGGACTCAAGGTTTTTTCTGTGTATGTCCTGTCCACCTATTTTAAGGACTTTAATAGAAGTCAGTGCAAATTGAGGTTGAAGTTTTGCACAAGAGGATATTGTAGTGGGTTGACCTTGTCTAGACACCAGGTGCCCACCAAGCCACTCTATCACTCCCACTCCTCATCAGGACATGGGGGAGGAAAAAAAGATAGAAAAGAACTCATAGGTCAAGATAAAGGCAGGTTAATAAAGCAAAAGCAAAGGTTTCATGCAGAAGCAAAGGAAAACAAAAGATTTATTCTCTACTTCCCATCAGCAGGCGATGTCCAGCCACTTCTCGGGAAGCAGGGTTTCAGCACACATAGTGGTTGTTGAAGAAGACAACACGTAACCAATGCCCCCTCCCTCCCCCCCTTTCTCTTAGCTTTTATATCTGAGCAGATGTCATATGGTATGGAATATCTCGTTGGTCAGTTTGGGCCACCTGTCCCAGCTATATCTCCTCCCAAGATCTTGCCCATCCCCGGTCTACTGGTCTTTGGGGGTGAGGGGGGAGAATGTTGGGGAGACAGCACTGATGTTGTGCCAGTACTGCTCAGCAGTAGTCAAAACACTGGTGTGTTCTCAATACCCTTCCAGTTACCAATGCAAAGTCCAGCACTGTGAGGGCTGCTATGGGGAAAGTTAACTCTGTGCCAACCAGACCCAATACACGTGTACACTAAAGTCTATTTCCCTGGTCTGAGTATATTCCTAAAAGTGAGATATTCAAAGCATGTTTCAGTATTACATTAGCGGAACTGATTAATACTCATGTGCTTCAATAGGCTTTTGGACACTTGGAAAATGCTTCAAACCTTAAGGAGAGGAAAGTAGTAGGCTACAAATGTAAATTTTGTGTGGAAGTTCATCCAACGCTCCGAACCATCTGTAATCATCTCCGTAAGCATGTCCAGTATGGAAATGTTTCTTCTGTGTCAGATACAGTAAAGGTGAGAATTCTGTGAACTGACAGTATTTTTTTGTTTGATATTAAGGCCTAACTGAAAGCCCATAGAGGGGTCCCATGGAGACAAATGGGTTTTGGATTGGGCATTCTGAACAGTAAAGAATGACATTGTAATCTAATTCTTCATATTTCTGCAGCATATTTTATTTACTTTAAAATGTTTTGACTTTCTTCTTCTCTCCATCTTGGGCACAAAAAATATTTAATTCTCATTTCTTATATGACACAAAGGAATTGATATCACAGATGACTGAAAGACTTGATTTATAAGCACGAGTTTCTCCCTCAGCTCTTCTGGGCTACTTTTCTGCTTTCTTAGACCCTAAAGTGTGGGTTTTGTTTTGTTGCTTTTTCTTTTTTTCCCAACCCATATGCAAAAGTGAAATTATAGTGCTGCAAAGATATATTCAAATAACCAGCTGAGACAGGGGTCCAATTCGAGTGGTTAATTGTAAATGTGCTGCTGTTTCCTCCCTATGGAAGTGGAGACCACCTAGAATGTTTGAGGACAGACTGTGCAGGGGGAGTTCAGGTGCGGTAAGGTTGCAGGATCTGGTTATGCAGTTCTCCTTCTCTTGCAGCAGTGAGTGAGTACTCAGCAAATTATGCAGTCCTCAGAATGTGACTTAAAGCATGCCTATTTCATGACATCAACTGTGTGCTGTGTAAAGTTGTTGAGTCTGCCAGAGTCTAAACAGTTGTACCTAAAAGCTTCCCCTGACCTTCCTTTAGCTTATCCAATACTACTGACAAAATGGGGTGCTTCCCTTCTATCAAATTATTCCTGTTCTTTCTCTGCTTCTCAAGTAAAGTTTATGTGGGGTCAATACCATCTTTTGAGCAAGTAGATACTACTTGTTCAACAGCATGGAACAAAAACTAAAATACAAGATCCAAAAAACATGATATAAATATGCTTTTCATATTTAATGTTGCTGTAAAATGTGTGCTATGCTAATTAACACAAGAAAGAGACTAAGAGATGTCATTTGTTTTTAATGTATATGCATATGTATATATATAATTTAAGACTGAACTCTATATATAAAGTTATTAGTGGAATATGGTAGGTATACCTTTAGAAAGTGAATGGAGTGGGAAACCTAGATGTTAAAATTAGTTCATGAGAGACTGAGGACAGAAGGGAGAGAGAACTGATGGTTTTGGGGGGGGAATGTGCTTTTTAGCAGGAAGCTGAAGATTCTTCAAGAACAACTTTGGAGGGTTTTGAGGGAGCCAAAGACCCTGTGGAATTTACAGAAGATGAATCCAGAGCATCCTTGGAAGATGAAACCAGGCCTGGGGGCTACCACTGCAGCCAGTGTGACCGGGTTTTGATGTCTATGCAGGGTCTGAGATCTCATGAGAGGAGTCACTTGGCCTTGGCTATGTTTACCCGGGAAGACAAATACAGCTGCCAGTATTGCTCCTTTGTCTCTGCTTTCAGGCACAAGTAAGTTATGGTTTGTTTTCAACAGAAGCAAAGACTAGCATGACTATTTCTTACATTGCTTGATGCTGAAGGAGAGCACACTCAATTTGATTTCAAGCCATGTTTTTCTCTCTTCTCAGGATTTAGGTATTTTCTATGCCCCAAAACTTTTTACCATTGTCTGTGACTATAAAAAGTCATATTTTTATGTCTTCTCAAATTTGAGTTCTCTTTTTGTTGTGTGTAGGGGAAATGTAAACCAAGCAAAAGATATCCACCACTTATGCAGTCCTGTCAAATGCATGAAATTAAAAAATCCATAAAGAGGAAAAAGTATTTTCACTAACCTTCCATGGAACTACCTTACTTTTAACCAATACCGTGACTTTTATTTGATTGAGATTTCATGTGCTGAACAGTTATCACAAACCAATCTTAGATTATTTATTTATTTCTAATTTGTGTTATGCAATTTCAGTCTATGAACATAGTCTTGACATCAGTGTGGTACACTTGAGAAATCACCCCTTATACTGATGTGACCCTTGAAAAATGCATGGTCATAATAAATAATCAAGTTCCTCATAACTTATTTCTTTCCCTACAGTTAGGAAGTTTTAGAATTCTTTTAATCATATTTATTCATGGCTTGCCACAAAGTAATGAGGTTTATTGATTTTTTTTTTTTTTACTGGCATCCTAGATTGACAAACACATGTACATGTTTTCTGCAGCTTCTGGGGGAGAAATGTCCCATCCCCCCATCCTGTATCTGCCCACCTTCCCCTCAAAGAAGAGAGATCTAGGTGCATGTTTAACATAGGCATTGATAGCTCTGTCAGCGACACCCTTAAATTGGGTAAAGTTGCTACTGTTCTGTAATTAAAAGTATGTGGGAAAGAAAGCATGGTATGAGAAATATTTACAAAGTCTTGTGTTAGAAAAGCAGCACTTCTGTCAGTATCACAGCATAGCTCCTATGTGGATGAACAAGAGGGGATAGTCCAAGGTCTGGGGAGGCCTTGGAAATCTCTCATTAGTATCCTGGATCTGAGCTGCTGGTAAGCAGTAAACCTCCCTGAACAGCAGGTCAGGTCGACATCTCCCCTGCAGAATGGAGTCTCCCACTACAATGACTCAGCACTTCCTCCTGTTGTTGCTGCATGTTTCAGGTGCAGCCAGCTCTGATGTTTCATTGGACAGAGTTCCCAGCCCCTCATCTGCAACCAGATGCATAATTATAGAACCTATTCTGTAGTTGCAGTTCTGCTGTTGAAGCAGGACCCATCCTCCCAGTGCCAGATATCACAAGCTTCCAGCCTCTGCCATCTTGGTAGTTTCCATTTCCCAACCTGATAAACACAGACACTGGCTGCCCCTCCTTCAGTACAATTCAGAGTTTGGGATCTTGTCTCTGCAGGATCTCTGAAAAGATCCTGTTAATCTTTTTCCTCATTATCTCTGATTCTGTGTAGATGTCTGACCTCCTGCAGCTCCTTTAACATGGTAACACAGCTCCTCAACCAGCGCACACCTCCTTGAGGCAAGGAGACAGTTTTCCTCTGCTCCATCCTCAATGAGAAGCATCAAACATTCCTCATAGCCCCAGACATAGAATAGAATAGAGTAGAGTAGAATAGAATAGAAATTTCACTTGGAAGGGACCTACAACAATCATCCAGTCCAACTGCCTGACCAATTCAGGGCTAACAAAAAGTTAAAGCATTCTGTTAAGGGCATTGTCCAAATGCCTATTAAACACTGACAGTCTTGGATCATCAACCATGTCTTCAGGAAGTCTGTTCTAGGGTTTGACCACCCACTTTGTAAAGAAGTGTTTCCTAATGTCAATCTGAACCTCCCCTGGCACAGCTTTGAACCATTCCCACGCATCCTATCACTGGATCCCAGGGAGAAGAGCTCAGCACCTCCCTCTCTACTTCCCCTCCTGAGGAATCTGTAAAGAGCCATGAGGTCACCCCTCAGCCTCCTTTTCTCCAAACTAGACAAACTCAGAGTTCTCAGTCATTCCTCACAGGACATGCCTTCCAGCCCTTTGACCAGCTTGGTTGCCTTCCTCTGGGGGCAATTCAAGGAGCTTAACATCCTTCTTAAATTGTGAGGCCCAGAACTGCACACAGTATTCAAAGTGAGGCCATGCCAATGCTAAATACAGTGGGATCATCACCTGTCTTGATCAGCTGGTTCTGCTGTGTTTGATGCCCCCCAGGATGTGTTTTGCCCTCTTGGCTACCAGGGCTCACTGATGACTCATACTGAGCCTGCTGCTGACCAGCACCCCCAGATCCCTTTCTGCAGGGCTGCTCTTACGATCAGTGGAGACCTCCTGAATCTCCACAGACCTTTGGTAGATGACTGAGGTGGATCCTGCTATAACATCCACTACCTCCTTCAGTATTCTGGGATGAATCTCATCAGGCCCCACGGACTTGGGAACATTCGACTGATACAGTTGGTCCCTCGCAATTTAAGTGTCCACAAATGGAAAGCCACTGTTCCCACACTTGTGGTCCTCTGACCAGAGAGTTGTGGTCAACAGCTCGATGTTCGGATGGAGATCAGTGACTAGTGGTGTCCCTCAGGGGTCTGTCTTGGGACTGGTGCTCTTTAATATCTTGATCAATGACATAGACAGTGGGATTGAGTACACCCTCAGCAAGTTTGCAGATAGTATGAAGCTGAGTGGTGCAGTTGACACACCTGAAGCACAGGATGCCATCCAGAGGGACCCGAACAAGCTCAAGAAGTGGGCCCATGAGAACCTGATGAGGTTCAACAAGTCCAAGTGCAAGGTGCTGCAGCTGGGTTGGGGCAATGCCATACATGAGTACAGACTTGGAGAAGAACTAATTGAGAGCAGTCCTATGGAGAAGGACTTGGGTGTTCTGGTCAACGAAAAGCTGGACATGAGCCAACAGAGTGCACTTGAAGCCCAGAAAGTCAATCACATCCTGGGCTGCATCAAAAGCAGTGTGACCAGCAGGTCGAGGGAGGGGATTATCGCCCTCTACTCCACTCTGGTGAGACCAGCTGTGCCCAACTCTGAGGACCCCAGCACAAGAAGGACATCAACCTGTTGGAGTGTGTGCAGAGGAGGCCACCAAGATGTTTAGAGGGCTGCTGCACCTCTGCTATGAGGAAAGGCTGAGACAGCTGGGGTTGTTCGGCCTGGAGAAGAGAAGACTCTGGGGAGACCTTACTTCAGCCTTTCAGCATTTAAAGGGAGCTTATACAAGGAGGTAGAGGGACTTTTTACATGGTCAGATAATGATAGGACAAGGGGTAATGGTTTTAAACTAAAAGGAGAGATTTAGATTAGATATTAGGAAGAAATTCTTTACTGTGAGGGTGGTGAGGCACTGGCAGAGGTTGTGCAGAGAAGTTGTGGATGCCCTATCCCTGGAAGCATTCAAGGCCGGGTTGAATGGGTCTCTGATCAGGGTGGCATCCCTGCCCATGATGGGGTGGTAGAACTAGATGATTTTTAATGTCCTTTCCAACCCATTCTATGATTCTATGACTAGGGAAGTGATTGTCCCCCTGTACTTGGCACTGGTGAGGCTGCACCTCAAATCCTGTGTCCAGTTCTGGGGCCCCTCACTGCAAGGACATTGAAGTGCTGAAGTGCATCCCAAGACTGCTGAAGGGTCTAGAGCACAAGTCTGATGAGGACCGGCTGAGGGACCTGGGGGGACCTCAACCTGGAGTAAAAGAGGCTTAGGGGAGGACTTATTGCTCTCTACAACTACCTGAAAAGAGGTTGTGGTGAGGTCAGGGTTGGTCTTGTCTCCATAGTAACAAGCAATAGGACAAGAGGAAACAGCCTTAAGTTGTGCCAGCAGAGGTTCAGGTTTGATATTAAGGAAAATTTCTTCCCAGAAAGGATTGTCAAGCACTGACACAGGCTGCCCAGGGTAAATCCCTGGAGGGATTTAAAAGTCATATAGATGTGACACTTGGGGACATGGGTTAGTGCAGTTTTAGTTTAATGGTGGGACTCGATTATTTTAGAGGTCTTTTCTGACCTAATTGATTAGATGATTCTATGATTTTCCTTAGACCTCTTCTTGCTGTTAATGTTCTTAAAAAAACCTTTCTTTTTTGTCTGGCACTACACTGTCCAGTTTCAACTCTGGTTGAGCTTTGGCTTTTGGTGCCTTCTCCCTTCATAGACAAACCACTGATCCATAATGTTCCTGTGAAGCCTGACCTTGCTTCCAGAGATCATAGCATTTGCTTTTCCTATTGAGTTTCATGAGTTCCCTGTTCAACCAAGCTGGTCTTCTGCCCAACTTGTTTGACTTCTGACACAGTGGGATTGCCTGCTCCTGTGCTTTTAAAAGGTGTTGCTTAAAAACTGACAACCCCCAAGCCCTCAAAAGTAGATCCTCAGGGGACACGATTAAGTAGCTCCCTGAATAGCTTCAAGTTTGCACTCTTGAAATCCAGCGTAGCAACTCTGCTGACATTTTTTCTCATTACACTGAAAATTTTAAACTCAACCATTTTGTGATCACTGAGGCCAAGACAACCACCTACCATCACATCTCCCATGAGTCCTTCTCTATTAGAATCATAGAATCATTTAGGTTGGAAAAGACCTCCAAGATCATCAAGTCCAACCTTTGATTGATCCCCACCTTGTCAACTAGACCAGGGCACTGAGTGACACCTCCAGTTGTTCCTTGGACACCTCCAGGGATGGTGATTCCACTACCTCCCTGGGCAACCCCTTCCAATGCTGGACAGCCCTTTCTGGGAAGAAATTCTTCCTGCAGTCAGGCTGACAGGTCTGTAGTTCCCTGGATCCTCCTTCCGGCCCTTCTTGTGGATGGGCATCACACTGGCCATTTTCCATGTCGACTTTTCCTAATATCCAATCTAACCCCTCCCCCAACACAGCTTCATGCCGTTCCCTCTGATTCTGTCACTAGTCACCACAGAGAAGAGATCAGCACCTGCCCCTCCACTGCCCCTCATACGGAAGTTGTAGACTGCGATGAGGTCTCCCCTTAGTCTCCTCTTCTCTAGACTGAACAAATCAAGTGACCTCAGCTGCTCCTCATGCGGACCTCTAGGTCCTTTTCCACAACTGCTCTCCAACCTCTCCCTCCCTAATTGTTCCTCTCGTACATCCAGGTATGTCCTGTTCCAAGTGCAGAATCTGGCACTTTGTTAAACTTCATATGGTTGGTGATTGCCAGCCCTCCCATTTGTCAAGGTCTCTGTGCAGGACCTCTCTGCCTTTGAGGAAGTCAACATTTCAGATATGCTTCTAAAACTCCAGTACTCCCTGGAGGAACATGAATGTTCCCACTAGCATTGCCACCCTCAGGCAATGCATTGACAACCCTTGGTTTACTTTCAGCTCTCCTGATGGTATCTCCTTCACCCATCACCTCTAAAGTCCTCTCAATCTGTCCTGTCAGCTTATGAGCAAAGAAGTATTTTCCCCATTGGGGTAGATGTATCCCATCAGGCCCCAGCATACCTTGTGTCTTGCAGACTCTCCCATGGTTATAAAAAACAAAGTTCTAGTGGAGGCACCAATCCTGGAGCCAGATATCGATGTTTTGGGCATGCCTGTTTCTTCCATTGATTCTCCTCATTACTGGGAGAATTGAGGGAAACACTACCTCTTCTCCTGAATCTTTCAGCATTCTTCCCAGGGCCCTGAAATCTCTTTTGATTGACCTTGACCTTCTTGTTGCAATGTCATTAGTAGCCATGTGAAAGAGAAGGAGTAGGTAATAGTCTGAAGGCTGTACTGAGCTCATCAGTCGTCTGGTTACATCCCTGATCTGGACCCCAGGGAGGCAGCAAACTTCCATGAAAAGACGATCCAGTCTGTAAATGGGTGTCTCCATTCTGCTCAGGAGAGAGTCACCAATGACCATAACTTGCCATTGTTTCTTCTCAACACAAGTTGAGTGCATTAAGCAGGTCTTGCTGGGAGGGATTTTCTTGGCTCATGCTCTGTCAGTGTGAAAATCATGTGAGACCCTCTATAGTGTGAGGGCCTGGAGTAGACTCCATTTGATCTAGATCTTGCTATTCAGTAGAATAAAACCCAGGAGAATTTAGATAAATTAATAGGAAATAAAGTATGCCTGGAACTATTGGGATGGTGGTTTGGGGGGGATGATAAATAAACCAACCCTCTCCAAACTTTTCCATGTCTTCTTGTTGTTTTGCTGCTGCTTATAAACAAGCTCAGACTATTGTTATATCACAAAGCACTAACTAAGTTGAGACTGTATTGGAAATGTCTCCATTCTGATCTGAAGTCATGGCGATGGGTGATGAATTCATCCCCCCTTCAATGTCAGACTTCCCATTGCTGATTTCCCCTGCAGAAAGATAGCATCTGATCTTTTTCAACCCTTCTTCTGTTGAGCTTCATGCAGGATCTCCCAGTCCATTACATCTGAAACTCTGCCACCTGTTACCCCTAAAAGTCATTGACTATAGACAGCTTGCTGGTGCCTTCCCTCCAGAGTAGGCTGTCTAATCTGCTTTTGCTGCTGTAACCAAATGAAGATTTCTTCAGTGGAACTAGAAAAATATTTTCCTTACCTTAGGAGGAGAAAAGGGAGCATATTTTCATAAAAACACTGCACAGAAAAATCCTGTACTAATATTTTTATTGTTCAGTTTGGGTTTTTTCATGGGTTTTTTTGTGGTTTTTTTCCCTCAAATATCGTCTATCCTATAAGTAACTCTCCTGTTAGTCTGTATTTGGTATAATGTAATTGATAGTAATTTTGTCCTATTAAGTAGTTTGCATTCTGTGTGATAAAATTGATCAGATCTCTTTCTTCCTCAGATTAGATTTTGCCTTGTTCTGTAAGCAGACCTGTTGGATATAAAGAACCAGCATGAGAAAGATAGCTGAGCCTGGTCTGTTCTAATTAAAAATTTATTTTTGTTACTAGGTTTTTGGCTTGCATCTGAAGGAATAGCTAAAATGATTTACTATTTTGTTTTTTTTGTCTGTGTCTTGATCAGTCTGGATCGCCATATGCAAACTCACCATGGACACCATAAGCCATTCCGTTGCAAGTTCTGTCCATTCAAGTCCTCTTACAATAGTCACTTGAAAACCCATATAGTTAAAGCACATGCTGGTAAGTCAATCAGTTTCTTCCTTGCACTGTCTTGATCTCTTGCTGTCAGGCACATATACTTGCTCTTGTGTGCTCCCTCTTGCTCAGCCTCACACACAGTCATGCTCATTCTCTCTCTCTTCCTTGTGAGCAGTCACATGTGCTCTCCACATTCTCTTGCATGATCACAAGTTCTTCTTGTACAGTCATGTCTTCTCTCACTTTTGTGTGCCCCCTCTCAATGAAACTGTACAATCGCTCTCCCACTTTCTCTCTCTCTCAGTTTAATGAGACAGAAGTGTTTTGCTAAGGAGGATGAGTTATGAGGAAAAACCAAAACTCCTCCCTCTAAGCAATTGTAAATCCAAAATTAGAAGGCTCTAATTGACAAAGTGTAGAGAAAGGAAAAAAAAAACAGCCCTTTAATAAAGGATATATGTGTATTTGCAGAACAACAAAAGAACACAAAGAAAACAACTGAACAATAATCCTATACCCAAAAATCCCCTTCAAAAAATGTAAACAGTTCAGTTTGTGCTTTTTTGATGCAATTGTAACCACAGTCAGAAGGGGGCGATGTTGGATCACTGGAGGAGCAGAGCCTGCAGTGCTCTGTGGTGTCCAGCAGGGGACACTGTTGGATCTAGCAGTTGCCTTGCAGGGGGGCCATGTTGTGCAGGAGAAGCCGAAAAGGAAGGAGGACCCAGGAAACTCCAGGCCTGTCAGCCTCACCTCAGTGAGGTTATGGAGCAGATCATCCTAAGTGCAATCACACAACACCTACAGGATGGACAAGGGATCAGACCTAACCAGTACAGGTTTAGGAAGGGCAGGTCCTGCCTGACCAATCTGATCTCCTTTTATGATCAGGTGACCCACCTGGTGGATGAGGGGAAGGCTGTGGATGTGTCTACCTGGACTTCAGCAAAGCCTTTGACACCGTCTCCCACAGCACACTCCTGAAAAAGTTGCAGCCCACAGCTTGGACAGGGGCATTCTGTGCTGGGTCAAGAACTGGCTGGAGGGCTAGGGCTCAGAGAGTGGGGGTGAATGGTGCTGCATCCAGTTGGCAACCGGTCACTAGTGGTGTCCCCCAGAGATCAGTGTTGGGTCCAGTTCTGTTTAACATCTTTATCGACAATTTAGATAGGAGATTGAGTCCACCATTAATAAATTTGCAGATGACACCAAGATGGGGGGAAGTGTCTATCAGCTGAAAGGCAGGAGGGCTCTGCAGAGGGATCTGGATAGGCTGGAGAGTTGGGTTGATTACAATGGGATGAGGTTCAACAAGGCCAGGTGCCGGGTCCTGCACTTTGGCCACAACAACCCCCTGCAGCGCTACAGGCTGGGCACAGAGGGGCTGGAGAACAGTCAGGCGGAAAGGGATCTGGGACTTTGGATCGACAGGAAACTGAACATGAGCCAGAGTGTGCCCAGGTGGCCAAGAAGGCCAATGGCATCCTGATCTGTATCAGGAATAGTGTGGCAGTGGGAGCAGGGCAGTGATTCTTCCCCTGTACTCAGCATTGGTGAGACCACACCTGGAGTACTGTGTTCAGTTCTGGGCCCTCGAGTTCAGGAAGTATATTGAGGTGCTGGAGCAGGTGCAGAAAAGAGCAACGAGGCTGGTGAAGGGACTTGAACACAAGTCCTATGAGGAGAGGATGAGGGAGCTGGGGTTGTTTAGTCTGGAGTAAAGGAGGATCAGGGGTGACCTCATCACTCTCTACAACTACCTGAAAGGAGGTTGTAGCCAGATGGGAGTTGGTCTCTTTTCCCAGGCAGCTCTCAGTAAGACAAGAGGTCATGGTGTCAAGCTCCGCCAGGGGAGGTTTAGGTTAGATATTAGGAAGAAATTCTTTACAGAGAGGGTAATCAGGCATTGGAATGGGCTGCCCAGGGAGGTGGTGGATTGTCCATCCCTGGAGGTATTTAAGAAGAGACTGGATGTGGCACTTAGTGCCATAGTCTAGTAACTGTGGTAGTAATGGGTTGGACTTGATGATCTCAGAGGTCCTTTCCAACCCATCTGATTGTACAATCATAAGTTCCAGTCCAAGACTTCCTCCTGCCCAGCCACTAGGACCAGTGGCTAGTCCAGTTTGAAGTTAGTTAGCAAATACATCCCCCCCACCCTATGCACACTCAGTTTGGGGAAGCCTGGCACCAGTCACAGGGGCTGTGACCCACTCCAGCCACTGACGCAGAGCTTCTTATTCACCTCACTCATACCAGTCCTTCCCAGTAGCTGGTTGTCGAGACACACACTGTTCCCACCTGTATCGGGGTGAGTTCGAAGGATGCTGAGATTGAAAACCAAGACACTGCTGAGAGCTCAACAATAAACCCAGTATTTATTACAAAAGTGGTCAAGTAAACGGGAACCTGAGAGACAGGAAAGGAGAGGAGTAAACTAAGCCCTCAGTGAAACCCCCACTCACGTAGGTGTGTTTTACGAGGTTGTCTTACCAACCCCAGGATAACCAGAATTTCCCATAGCAGAGGCTGCATCCTCGAAGTGTTGGCAGGCTCACAAAGATAGCGGGCATCCCTGCAGAAGGCAACGTTGTCCTCCATATGAAGCTTGAGAGCAGACGAGCACAAGCCACCTGCATTTTTCATCCAATTAGCCGGTGATGTCTACCTGGGCGCTGTGGTCAGCACCGCCCAGCCAGAGGCCTTTGGTCCCTTGCCCTGTTATGTAAGTGTACCCCTTCAGCACTTGTGTCAGAACTTTGGAATTCCCCTATTGCATGCCCTGTTTCACTCAAGGGGTCTTATCTATTTGGGTCTGGGGGCTTTACTTCATCCTTTCCTCTTCAGTTTCTCCTTCAAATGTCCTCTACAGACAATGAGCCAATCATAGAGCACCAATTTGAACAGTTTATTCAAGAAACTCTCTCTCCAAGAACGAAGCTCTCATTTATCAGTGAACTTGGCAGGGAAAGAACAGAACTTTCACAGATGACTGGGTCAAATACAGACCAAAAAATATCAACATTCCCTGACACACCACCCCAGTGGCTGGCGGTTAAAAACCCCTACTTTCACCAGTATATGACACCACGGGCCAGGGCCACCTACATCCCCAGTCTGACTCCAGTAACTGGCACCAAATTCCACTCACACAGATCTCACAAGTAGCTGGTACTTAGTCCTTGCAGCACACATATACACAGGATAGAGTGAGATCACACAGAGTGATAGTTAAGAAAAGATTTAAGAAGATATTAGAAGACCGGACAGACTGTGGTGATCAGATGCAGGGCTGTCAGACAAGTGTACCGACTGGCCTTGTTTTACATGTCTGGTCCCTTTTATACCCCTTTCTGTCTACCACCCTTTTTGTTCCTCTCTGCTCCCCCTTCCCCCTGTATGTTATGTCACGAGTTCCATAGTTCCATGGATTCCTGCATCTCTCCTAGTCCAGTATCCAGGATCTCCTCTGGTTTGCGATCTTATCAGTTGCCAAGTCCAGGTTGATCTTCCTGGAAGTGGAGCCTGTGGTTTCTTCATAGTTCATGAATTAGTGTGACTGGTCAGGTTTATTTCCTTGTTATTGTCTCCATGTTTGTTCTGTCAGGTCTGTTTCTGTTTTTATTTTTTTCATTTCTATTTTCCCCCTCTTGGTTTCTCAATTGACAAGGTCCTTGATCAGACAACCTTGCTGGAATAAACATTCTCACACTCTTAGTGTGATTGAACAGGTTTGGTTCTCATCACTGACTCCCTTATAATTTTTTGGCCAGGTTTATGTCCCCGAATGTTCTTGTTTATGGCTTCTTCCTTTTCTTATTATCCTTTTTTTCTGTTGAAGAAGGCCCTCGACCAAATACCTTTAAAGGAACAACTCCACACAACTCTCAACATACTGGTAGCTATACCAGGTTATCTATTAATCGTGTTTCTCACATGAAAGCAGCAATCTGATGTATGTAAGTTCCTCCATGTCTAGCTTCAGGATCATTCATTCTGCCTAAACCCCTTCCACACCTTGCACTTTTGCACCTCTGGTTCCTATATCAGGGCCATACCTTGATTAGTCCTTAATCCTTACTTTTTATGAGACATCTGGTAACCTATATATCAACATTTCCTCTCATAATTGCAACATCCGACAGTTTTGGCACTTTTGGTTCCTTTTTTTTGGGGGGAGGGGGTATCTTTAGGCTGCCTCCTCAGTGCACTGAGGTCATTACAGTCTAAGACTTGAACATACAATGTGTTGTGGCCTAGTTTTGGTCCTCAGGAGTTGCCAAATGAGATGGTTGAAGTATATGGGGAATCATCTGAACACTGATGCACTTTGTCTTCCATTTGGGTATAGTGTGTCCACGGACTCACCATGTTGCTATTTGATGAATGCTTGCAGGAAAAAACTTCTTACTTTTACACTTCCTCTAACTTTCTCAACACTTGTACTTTCTGACTAAATGTACCATGTAATTTTATCTCACTTTTTTTTCTCACCTTTATCATATTTTTTTTCACACTTTTTACATGTCCCTAATGCTGCATTAAAAAACTGACCCCTCCATCCTGCACTCATCCACCTCACCTTCCTCCACAAATCAGGATCAAGCAACCCCCTAGGTATTGTATCAAACTGCAACAAAATCCCATTCCACACATACTTTTCCATAAACACTTTCATAGAACATGCTGAGTTCAAAGGGACCCACAAGGATCATCGAGTCCAACTCCTGGCCCTGCACAGGACCATCCCCAAGAGTCTCACCATGTGCCTGAGAGTATTGTCCAAATGCTTCTTGAACTTTGTCAGGCTTGGTGCTGTGACCTCTTCTCTAGGGAGCCTGTATTTTGCATTACTCAGTTCATAATACAGATTTTATAAAAACCATTTGCATTATCTTTGTTTACTGATGATACCTCTGTGGTAATAATATTCAGATGCAAAATGTAATTTGAAAAGAAAACACTTGTGATATTTTGTTTCAACATTTTAGACTCTGATCTTTTTCAGATACACCAGTGTGGGTTTCTAAGAGTCTATATTTTGTCCCTGTGATTAGCATAGGTATTTTGGGGAAGGGTATTTTCATGTAGAATGATTGCTAGTCTCTGCGTGTTTGTGATGACTGGTTGTGATACTTTTTTTTTTCTCTTGTCCTCTTTTTGTTCACTTATTTCTGAAGTTAGAAACCATTCTATTCTAGGGCCTTGTTTGTTAAATTTGTTGAGAAATGGAAAACATTTTTCTGCCTCTTTCATAACCAGAGCTCTTATCTTTCCATTAGTGTTCTTGAATATTTCACCCTTGTATTAGTTTTGTCATTTTATGTACAACTTGCATGCAGTCGGTGTAGCCCTTTTACCTGGGAGTGGCACTTCCAGAATAATTACTTGCTACACATATAACATCACATCACTTATATCGGACAATTCACTTTTTCTTTCAGGTGTCTCCATGCTTAACACAAAGTAAGTCTTATCTAGGAAATTTGTTTCCTATTGTATTCTGTCTTTATGACTTGGAATGTATTTGGAACCAAATTCACTGCTGTTCATTATTTCTTTTCTTCCACTTTTTAAACATTTCTCTATAATATTCTTTCCCATAGCCCTATAAATATGTACAGCTCTTGGTATTGCCATGTCCACTTCTTGCAGTAAACTAACTTTGACTTGGTTACTAGTTCTATGGAGCTCATTCCTGCCTGGAGGCAGGTTTCATATAAGGAAAATGAGATCCTCCTTGCATTAAATGCAGGGGGAGGCAATGGGTGGTTTGTTTGTTTTTATATTTTGTGGCATTGCTTTTTTAAGAATCTTAGTTAACATTTTATAGTCTCCTGGTTTCTTTAGTAATGATTCTGGATGTGTTGCAGGGAAAAACACAGAGGACTTCATCCTTGATTTCCTCCCAAAGAAATTTGGAAATGCTCTAGCCAAGTGGCTCTTTTTTCATCCAAGACTTTTCCTATACCATGCAACACAGGCATGCTAAGAGTCTGGTCTTTGTTTTCTGGCATCAGTCATTTAACAAGGATCTAGAGTTGTCAGAAAACAAAACTTTGAGCCCAAAGCAGGTGTCCATACCTGCAGACTTCAGACTGTTTCAACAGGGAGATGCACATAGTTTTTTCTATTTGGAATAAGTCTTACACTAAAGGAGGACATAGGAATTTTACTGCTGAGTTCAGCAGGAAAAGAATGTGGATCCCATTTTGTTCTTCTGTGAGCTGATGACTTGCCTGTATTTTGCTCACCCAGGTGAACATGCCTACAAATGTTCTTCCTGCACATTTTCCACCATGACAATCAGTCAGCTAAAAGAGCATTCCTTGAGAGAGCATGGGAAAGCACTGACACTATCAAGACCCTGTGTTGTCAGCCTCTCATTGTCACTTGGCTACTGCACCTCCAAGAAACACACTTCTGCTGAAGAGGTGGAGGACTCTAATGGTAAGAGGTGCCTCAGAGCAAGAATTTAATTGTCTAAAATGCTACTTAGTATTATTAATGCTATTATTAAAAAAAAAATTAAGGTGGGAATTAGAAAAATCCAAAGTTGCATGAAAAGCAAGAATAAAGGTTGTATTCTAGTACAGTTGAATCTCACCAGTTTATTCTTTACCAACTTATGCTGCCAATATTCCTTTGGAATAAGTCAAACTGACCTTACTTTTCAGCAAAGATTTACAACATAGGAAATTTTAATGGCAGAGCTCCCATTAAAATTCAGTGAGAAAGAGAGCATCTAATTCCATTTGCATTTCTAAAAAACACTCCTTTATCTTCTTAGCAGAGAAGTTTAGTGAAGCCACTAAAGATTAAGTGTGAAAAGTAGAGGGAATAGCTAGATAACTTCCTATTCTATGCTTTTTATGGAAATGGGTGTATACAGAGATCCTGATGTTCGAAATACAGACAGATGGCTTATTTTTAAGTTTTGCCTTGTATTTAGGCTATGGAGTTTTATTGCTTGTGCTACAAATAAGAATCCTGAGTTCAGTTCTGGGCACCTCATAACAAGAAAGGCATTGAGGGGCTGGAGCATGTCCAGAGAAGGGAATGGAGCTGGGGAAGGGTCTGGAGCAGCTGAGGGAGCTGGGAGGGCTTTTATTTAGTTACCTAATTAACAATTCAAAGCATTACCCAATACTGTTACACCCACTTCCAAAACCATCCCTTCCTTAGTACCACCCTC
Source organism: Empidonax traillii (assembly GCF_003031625.1). NCBI lineage: Eukaryota > Metazoa > Chordata > Aves > Passeriformes > Tyrannidae > Empidonax > Empidonax traillii. The sequence goes on from NW_020956816.1 coordinate 52,592, forward strand.
GACACACTTTCCAGAATTTGGTTGCTGGTCCCAAAGACCCTGTGAGAAAAATCTCGTTTATTAATTTTAGAAAAAAACGGCAAAAAAAAAAAAAAATCTGTGAAATAAGTAAATAAAAAGAGCAAGGAAAGTTCTAATACAGCACACGTCGGGTGCCCAGGTCCTGAGGGTCCCGAGAACACACCTCTTTATGCAAAATTCATGCCTTTAAAGGTTTCCAAGGTCCTGTCTCATTTACGTAACAGAAGAGGCGTCCCCCTCTTCTTGGTTGGCTGTGTCGTGCTGGGAGGTGGGGCCCCCAGTAGCATGGCGGTCCCCAGGAACAACCATGTGGCACGAGGGGTTTCCTTACCAATATTCATTTAACAGTTTTCCTATTCCCGTTCACATGGTTCCCTGATACCAGCTCCAGACAGGACCAGGTATTTTACATCGCAATACACCTTATAGGTTGGTAAAGAAAAACCCTTAAGTTAGTGACCTGTTTACTTAATTTGCTTGTAATAAAACCGGTTTTCTTATTTCTCACAACCCCTTTTCTTGGTCTTCCTCATCTTGTTCCTTGGTCTTTGGCACAGTATCACGCCTTCTGGAATGGTTTCAAGGCTTCTCTGAATGGTTTTGGTTATATCAAGCAATGTACCTGCTATTCTAAGAACATTTTATACAGATAAAATGTTCTTTACCTTGCTACAATCTTTGTCCATTGGAATCCTTTACAAGAAATGTTAAGCAGCATTTTAGAAGTCTTATACAAAGGTGCTAACAGGCCAAAGGCACTAGCAAGCTATGTGAAATGTGTTAAAAGCTATACTAAAATCTAAATAATATGTATTTAAGGCATCACCTTGAGCTGGAAGACAGAGACGAGGAGCAGAATGAAGTCCCCCATAATTCAGGAGGAAACAGTCAGCGACCTGCTGATCCACTTAAACATGCACAAGGCTATAGGGCCAGATGGGATCCACTGAAGGTTACTGAGGGAGTTGCCAGAAGAGCTCACCAAGCCACTTTATTAAAGAATATATGTGTATAGGTAACACAACAAAAGAATAAACAAGAAAAAAAAAAACCACAACAAAAAACCCCACAAGACTCCTGCACCCAAATTACCCCCCCCCCAAAAAAAAAAAAGTTAAGTACTTTTTGCCTTTTGACACAACTCTAACCACGACCAGCAGGGGGTGTTGTTTGATCTCTGGTGGAGTGGAGGTTGCAGTTGCTCTCCAGTGGCCGGCAGGGGGTGCTGCAGATTAACCTCACATGGCAAATGGCGGATCTCAGTTGTGCTGGGTGGTTCAAGACCCCAAGGTGGGCCCCCACCCCTCAGCCACAAAAACAGCAGCTATCAAGGGACAGGGGTGTCAGTCTATCCAGTGAACAGTGGGAGACCCAGGAAGAAAGGGAAAAAACTCACAAGATGCTGGCAGTATCTGTGACAGCAGAGGTGGGGTGCAGCCCCGCAGGGACTCTCTCAGTAGAGAATGAACTGGAGCTCCCTCAGTCCTTGGCAGTTCCAAGGGGCACCCAGGCCATAGGCAAAACAGGATGTGAGGGAGTCAGAGGTGAAAACGCCACACACCGCTCCTGAAATCAGGGCAGAAGATAAAGTCCCCTCCCAGAGCAAAAGAAAAACCAAAACAACTAACCTACCTCTCCCACAGTTTTCCGAAGCAATTAATTTGGAATGTGTGGCTACTTAATCAGTCCTTTGTGTGTACCTAGTATCACTCTTTTCCCCCTTCCCTTACTCAACACCTTTCTTTCACAGTGGTAAAGGGAAAAAATTCAAAGTAGAGGTTTTTTCTTTAAAACAAGAAAACCTATGACACTATAATTCCATGCTATAAAACTTGAATGTTCATTTTGCTTCAGCAAGGAGATTTCTTTATATATTTTTCCCCTGTGTATGAACCTATGGTATCCAGGCATGTATGAAACTAACATTTTCTCCTTTCCATTGTAGTGGAGACCATGAGTTCCTTTCATATATGTAGGCTCTTTTGAAAGAGATGATAATTTTCAGCAGAGTTGACAGTTTGTGTGAGTCATTGTACCTATACTCTGGATAAATTTTTCACAATGGCCAAATTGCTTTTTAGGCACTTCTGGAAATATTGTCTCTCTCCACCCCTTACTGAGTCACTAAGACTACCTTTGGTTTTCCAGTAAGCATACCCCCAAACTGCAGTAATTCATTGCTGTAGTTTGAGGTTGAATTGGCAGTGTGGAAACTGAGCTCAGATATTTAAGTATTTATAGTTGCAGATATATTCGATGTTAACAAGTGATATGATTTCTGTGAGAAATATCTCTAATTAAACTTTTGAAGACGGTCAAATAAAGTGAAACAAAGAACTTTAATTTCAGCGTGCTGGGTGCACTGGACTTGTGACCAAGTCTGAGCACCCTGGGAATGGGAGGCACGAGTCCTTTTAAGGTTTCTTGATTTACATAACCACTCCCTCACTCCTCCCATGCCGAGCCCTGCTCCTTTTCTTCTTTAAAAGGTGATATAATCCTCTGCTTGAATTCGATTGGGTCTCTCAGGGCCAGCTCACACTTTCCTTTGTCAATCCATTGGTTGTCTTTCCTGACCTATCATATTGTTTCCCTGTCCTGGCCACATGGTTCCCTGGCATTGAGCCCAGACTGGTCTCCCTGCCTTACATGCTTTCTGGCCCACCTTCACACTGTAACTGTAGGTAACTAAGCAGCAACAAGTAAGCAGCAGTAAGTAACTGTAAGCAGACCTGTAAGCAACAATGAACAACTGGAAGCAGACCTGCAAGCAACAATAAGTAACTGCAGTAACTGTAAGCAGCTCACCAGTCCCCAACCACCAAATGACTCCCCAACTCCCCAAATAAAACAACTTCCAGGCATCTCGACATGAGGCAACTATGGAAACTCCTGCTTGTAATAAACCCACCTTATTTATTTCCTACAATTCCCTGTTCCATGGGAGGGACAACATAGTCCAGGAGAGAAGCTGAGTGGGTCATCATAATGGTTTCTAACATGACCTCCCTGGCCCCCAGGGGAGATGGCATGATTTTGTATGAACCAGTATGAAGTTGGATGGGTCAATGTAGTAGATCCAGCTGCACAATATGCCATCTGGGTGCAGGGCTGAGGGTTTCCACTGTTTACTCTCAGGTGCTCCTAAGGCCTCTTGTGGGGTCTCTGTCAGGTCTCAATCTGTGCAACCATGTCAGTTATAGGATTGGTTGCAATTGGCTGAAATACTGCAGTTCCTAATAATTGGCTGTTGCCTCACTTGTATGCCTGCTCCAGCATGGGTTGCCCACAGGCTGCATTGCCCTCAGAGGTGTATATACCGTCCCCACACAAACAAAGTGCCTCTCCATCCACCACTGACTGCCTGTGAATTTCCTCAGTATGTTTCAGCAGAAGAGGCATGTATTTTAATTGGATAAAATTTTGGTGTGAAGTGTGGTTTTTTCCTTTCCCACAGTTGCTTTCATTTGCCTTATGGCAGGCTGGAAGCAGCTGTTAGAACTCACTGTGAGCAAACCTGCTCTAGAAGAAAGGATAAACATATTCTGTTCCAGTCCCTACTCATATGACTCAGAAGAAGCAAAAAAATCTTGAATCATTTTACAAGAAGCTTTCATGTCTCTGCTGTAAACCTGATGATGAAACTGGGGAACTTGGAGACATTTTCCTCCCTTTGTTTGGGTTTTCTTTGGTACTTTTTGTTGTTGCTGTTAGTTTGGTTTTCATTTCTAAAGCATATATAACTATATGGCAGTGATAAAATAAAAAAACCACTTTACTCTCTTGAAGACAGATGAAGTCCACACACTGAGTGCTGTACAACTGTACAGGCATGTTTGTCTTTTGTTTCTCTTTATTAATTGGTTTGAATGAATGGTATTAATTTCCATCAAGTACGTGTTTTAAAGAATTCATATATATGCTGCCTCAGGGAATTATACTTTAAAAATGTATCAAAACCAGGATGTGGCTGGTACACTTTATATCCTTTTTTTAAATCACATTTTGTTTTCCTTTTCAGGAATGTTACCCTGAAGTTCATCTGTGCTATGCTGTCATTTGTACCATTCATGCGCAGTTGTGGATTATATAGGAAAAAGTAGCTGAATTCCAAACTTCCACATTCAAATCACTGTATTTGGAAACTTCCAAGACTCCCCTCCCTTTTGTTTTAAATAAAGTATTCTAGTTCTCAGTTTGTATGCTGAAACATATCACCTAGTCTGTGGGAGTTTTTTAAATATCATTAAAATGGTATGGCAGCCTTCTGTTGTGTTGTATAAGGGGGAGGGAAATAGTCTATCCATTTCCTTTTTCTTTCTGTCTTTAATAGGTTACTGTCATATATTTTTCCCTCCCCAGATCAGATTTGAAAAGTCTAATCTCAAGTGACTGCCTTGTAGAATACAAATCAGGTTAAATGAAGGAATGGTAATCCTCTTATCTCTTCTGAAGGCTGCCTGATGGAGCAGGTCTGGAATCTTTTTAAATTTCATTGACCCACCTGGAATGACAGCTTCTCTCTTTCTTTATAGACTCTTCATACTCGGAACCCCCTGATGTTCAGCAACAGTTGAACCACTATCAGTCTGCAGCTCTGTCCAGGAACAATAACATCAGCCAAATCCCACTTTCTGGGGGTGCTGCAGGAATGGAAAAAACAGAAGCTATCCTTAACTGTGAATTTTGTGAATTCTCCTCGGGTTACATACAGAGCATTCGACGTCATTACCGTGACAAGCACGGAGGGAAAAAACTCTTCAAGTGCAAAGATTGTTCCTTTTATACAGGCTTTAAGTAAGTATTGTACAAAACAAATGAATTGAACTTCTAAAGGGATTTTTTTAGCACTTCAAAAGACTTCAGGAGTCTTTATGAGAACTGGCTGTAACTAAGAGTCATATGGCCAATGGTGACCAGGGAAAGAAACATGGGAAATACCATACCAGATCACAGCAGCATCCATGTAATTATTTTTTTTTCATTCCTACAACAGCCTGTAAAATCTGCTGAAAAGGAAAGCAGGAGAAACACTTGTAGTAAACTGTACCCACTACAGTAAATAGTATAAGGAGTGGGGATTTTTTTCCCCCTCACAATTTGTAATTAGATCCTGGTCTTCACCCTCAGGTATGAGGTGTTTTCTCTACAGAAATAAGGCATATTTTATGAACAATTAGCATGAAGTATGAGGCAGTCAGATGTTCTAGGTAGGTTATAGAATTTCTATTCCCTCTATGAAGAAAGCTCTCATAATCCCTACCCCCCCTGCAATTTATCTGGCTAAAATATCAAGCATACTCCAAAGTGTCTGACAGCATATAGAAAAATTTCAGCAAATCCAATTAAACATAGAAAAATTTTAAGTTTCAGGAGTGTGTGTGTGTATTTAGCCATGTTCCCTAGGGAAAAAAAAGGTTCATGTAGTTGTGCTGTTTCTCAGTTTCCTTCTGATATTTTGAACCCTCGATCATAGCTCCCTTAGCTGACATTCAAGGTCTCAAAGCTATTATGTCCTTAGGAGTGTGGTTGGGTAAAAGAGAGAGGTTCTGTTAAAGAATAATGCTCAACCTTTTCTGTTAGGATCACAGAATTGTAGAATATCCTGAGTTGGAAGGGACCCACGAGGATCATGGAGTCCAGCTCCTTGGTCCACACAGGGTAACGTAAAAGTGAAACTATATATATCTGTTCCAGGGAGGGTTTGGAGGGGTGCCGAAATTGAAACCAAAACACCGTTTAAAGCCCAAAGAAACAATATTTATTACAAAGAAGTGGCCAACAAAACGAGAAAGCGAGAGACAGGAAAGAGGAGAGAGGGAAGTAAGCCCTCAGTAAAACCCCCACTCATGTAGATGTCACTTAAGAGGTTGTCTTACCAACATCAGAGTATTTAGAATTCTCCGTAGCAGAGGCTGCATCCTCAGAGTGTCAGTGGACTCACACATAGCGAGCATCCCTGCAAAAGGCAACGTTGTCCTCCATGTGAATCTTGAGTCCCTGAGCACGAGCCATCTGCTTTTTTATATAATTTAGCTGGAGTCATCTACCTGAGCAGGTGTGGCCAGCACTGCCCAGTCAGAGGCCTTCGATCCCTCTCTCTGTTATGTAAGTGGTGCCCCTTCTGCGCACGCTTGTGTACAATGGAATTTCCCCGCACCTGCGTGATACACCTTGGGGGATCTTCCCTAAATGAGTCTAAGGGCTTATTTCATCACCCTCCTCTTCACTTTCTCCTTCAAATGCCCTTGGAGGGCTGTCAGCCAATGGTGAGGCCCCAATTAATTTCAGTTTATACAAAATGCTTCCTTCAAGGACTAAGCTCACTCTAATCAGGGCTTATTTTCCCATAACTTGTCTTGAAAAGAATAACTTCTCACAGGTGGCTGGACCAAAACACAGACCAAAAGTATTAGCATCTAACTAAGCCCAGATACAATATCTAAGAGTGTTGTCCAAATGCTTCTCAAACACTGATGGACTTGGGACCATGACCACTTCCCTGGGGAGCTTGTTCCAGTGACCAACCAACCTCTCAGTGAAGAACTTTTTTCCTAATATTTAGTTTGAACTTCCCTTGACTCAGCTTTAAGCTATTCCCTCACATCCTAGCACTGGACACCAGAGAGAAGACATCAACACCTCCATCTCCACTCCCTCTCATGAGGAAGTTGTAGACAGCAATGAGGGTACCCATCAGTCTACTCTAAGCTGAACAAACTTGAGCTACTTAGTATCCTCAGCATCTGCTCATAAGTAATGCCCTCTAGTCCTTTCACCATCTTTATTGCCCTCCTTTGGACACATTCTAATATTTTTATATTGGTCTTATATTGTGGATCCCAAAACTGCACACAATACTCAATGTGAGGCTACAGCAATGCTGAGTTTAGTGGGATAATCACTTCTTTTGACCAGTTATCTATACTGTGCCTGGTGCACCCCAGAATACAGTTGACCCTTTTGACTGCCAGGGCACATTGTTGACTCATATTGAGCTTACTGTTGACCAAACCCCCCAGATTCCTTTCTGCAGGGCTGCATTCCAGTGTCTTGTCCCCCAATCCATACATATGTGCAGGATTACACCATCCCAGGTGCAGTGTCCAGCATTTGTCCTTGTTAAATTTCATACAATTGGTGATTGCCCAGCCCTTTAATCTATCAAGATCTCTTTGTAAGGTTTCCCTACCCTTGAGGGAAGCAACAACTACTCCTAATTTAGTATCATTGGCAAACTTACTTAGTGTATACTCAACTCCTATGTCCAGGTCATTGATAAAAACACTGAGGAGAACTGACCCTAAAATTGAGCCCTGGGGAACTCCGCCAGTGACTGGTCAACAGTCAGATGTTACGCTATTTGCTACAAGTCTTTGACCCTGACTCTTCAGCCAATTGTTCACCCATTGTATTTGGTACATATCTATATGCTGGGCATTGGAGATCTCATACAAGACTAGACTTTTCTTCTACCAGGATTAACCAAAAATTACCTTAAATCAATCTGTAATTACATATGTTCATAGTTACATAAAGAGAGTTGTGTTCTTTATTGCGATGTCTCAAACTTTCTGGGATTAAGTCTTTCTTCTTAAAATGTACAATATACACATATGAGCTCTCTTTAAAAAATACTACTTCTAGTCACTATAGAGAATTAAACACATGAGAGTATCCACTGAAGTTGATAATAACTCACCTTTTGTCTTCAATGACCACTGGATTAGGCCCAAAACCATTTGTGTTAGTAAGTTGTTTTGAGTTCAAGCTAACAGACTTGGAGAACTTTCAAAGGGGCTTTAAATTCTGTAATTTAATGCAGCCAGTAGTTTTGCTCTTACAAGCTTTAACACTGCCCCAGGAAATGACCTAATTCCCCCAAGTTACAAACACCTATCATTTTAGTACTTGACCTTGTGGCTTGATAGGTGCATAGGTAGTTTTCTCTGCGTGTATGTCTCTTTTATCTTTTACCTATGCAGCTAATGGTATGAGATTTTTTTGGGGCAAAAGTACCATTCATTTGTGGAGCATTCTCAGTCTTGCATTTTCAGGTCCTCATAATTGAGGCTTTCAAACTTATCAACTTGGTGTCAGTTTTACTGTAGGTGCAAGTTGATTTCATATCTCAAATCAACATTTTAGCTGTTGTGGGGCTAGTCCTACAAAGAGGGACGTTGAGGATTTTTTTTTTTTTTTACCATTAGAAATAATTGTTACCCTTCAAAGTCTAGGACAGTTGAAACGATTTTACTCAATTTACTAAAATGCCTCTCTTTGTCAAAGGCAAGCAAATAATGAGTACCAAAGTTGGAAATATTTTTGCCATTTTAACTGTAGCAATATGACTATAGATCAATTACTGCAAAAGAATATCTTGTGTAGAATCTGTGTTCAGTTACTTAGGGATATGAGTCTGCAAATCCCTATGCTTATGTGAATAGTCCTGATGAAATGCCATGTGGCTTTATGGAGAGAAGGCTAAGTGCTATCTATACCATTTTATACAACACTTCTGTAATAGAGTGACACTTCAGTGTTCCATACACACCTCTTCTGACTGCTTCCATGTCTCCCTCCCATTTCACAGATCTGCTTTTACTATGCACGTGGAAGCTGGACATTCAGCAGATCCTGAGGAAGGACCCAAAGACCTTCGTTGTCCTCTTTGCCTATATCATACCAAATACAAACGTAACATGATTGATCATATAGTTCTGCACAGAGGTAAAGATGTCCCTGTATATATCTATATCCAACAAAGAGAATACTGAACCAAACACCACTCTTTCAGATTGATCCAATACGTTTTTTCTCTGTATGTGAGGTCAGATATGTTGAATAGATCAGGCACTAGGCCCTAGTACATCTTACTTCTTTTCTGTGAAATACAAAGTTTTCCAATGTAGAAGTAAGCCAGATTTAAAATTCTTTTTGTGCTTTTCCTCTTCAGAGGTCAACAGTCACCAAACACCTACTTAGACTAATTCACAACTTGGACCTAGGCCAAGGTTGTTCATATGTATGTGTTTCTAAAGTGCTTACTATCATAAACACTGTGGTAGGATGTATCAATTAAAAATTAGGATGTTTATTCCCCCCCTCTTTTTTTTTTTTTCTTTTAATAGAGCTAAAAGTAGGATTAGGGATTCCTATTCTGTTAACTAAAGATAAGCTCAGAAGAGACATCTTTTGTGGTGCCTTTGGCTGAGATTCCTGCTATTCTGGATTAAACACTGGTGGGAAACTAAGCCCCACACAGCTGCTCGCTCACTCCCCCTTCAGTGGGATGGGGGGAAGAAACAGAAGGGTAAAAGTGAGAAACCTCATGGGTTGAGATAAAGACAGTTTAATAGGAAAAGTAAAAGCCACACACACAAAACAAGGAATGCAGTCATTGCACCCATGGGCAGGCAGGTGTTCAACCATCTCCGGGAGAGCAGGGTTTCATCTTGTGCAACGGAAACTTGGGAAGAC
>NW_020956816.1:62484-65809 GCF_003031625.1 Empidonax traillii
CCCGCCTTCCTTTTTCTTCACAAAGCTTTTATTGCTGACCATGACATGATATGATATGGAATATCACTTTGGCCAGTTGGGGTCAGCTGTCCCAGCTGTGTCCCCTCCCAACTTCTAGTGCACCCCCAGCCTACTGGCTGTGTGAGAAGCAGAAAAGGCTTTGATGCTGTGCAAGCCCTGCTCAGCAATAACAAAACCATCCTTGTGTTATCAGCACTGTTTCCAGCACAAGTCCAAAACACAGCACCATATGGGCTACTATGAAGAAAATTACCTGTACCCCAGCCAAACCCAGTACACCTGCCCACAGTTATCACACTTGTAGGTCTGTTGACTGTCAAAATTCAAACCTGTGTGTTTGGATAGTGCTCTGCCTGCTTGCAGTTTGGACAGAGTTTTTGAGTATTGTATTGTTGATGAGCGAACACGTTCCATGTTTCTTGGAGGAGCTTCTGATGTTGCAACCACTGTCATAATCTGTTGTAGCAAACCACTTTTCAATGCTGGTTATTTAGGGTCCTTCCCATACCAAAGCAGTGAAGTAGATGTATATCATTCAAACTTCTTTCCACTGTAAAGGCTATTTTGAAGGAGCATTTGAGAAAAATGCCAAGGACTTTTCAAGGACCCAAAAAGGATATAACAAAAGCATATAACAAAGCTGTCTTACTAAGTGTAAGGGTTCAAGAGGTGCTTTTACTTAGGTGCAAGTTTATCCTTGAGGGTATCATAATATTGTATTTTGTCCAGATTTAGGGTATGCTCCAGGATTACTCCTCTGGAGAAAAGGTGGGTTTGGAAGGCAGGGTGGGGGTCCAGGAACAGAAACCCTGGGGCTCCAAATATTGGCTTAGGTAACAATATCTTGTGCGATAGTGTTCTCTGGTTCATGGTTGGGCCCAAGATAAAGTGGAGAAGGTCTGACAGTTCAAATGCAAATAAAAAGAGAGAGGGAGATCTTGCTGGGCCTAGTTAAACCAGCAAAAGTAGACAATGCTGAGATGCAACGATGGAGTAGTACTTCATGTGTTCAAGGCAGTTGTGCTAGCTTTATAGAGTTGTTTCTGACCAAATGGTAGGAAGTAGAAGTGATTACCCCCTGAATATGTGACACCAGACCTGTTTTTTTGTCTAGCTATAGCTTCAGTTGCACAAAACACCCTTGAGCCTTTGTGCTGCTGAAACAAATCTTTAATAGGAAGGGATGTTGAGGGAGGTAAAACAGAATAAATTATTTAATGTAAATGAAAATTTAGCCTTTAAAGAGTTTTATAGACCCCAAGGGAAGGTCAGGGATTTTTATCAGTCATGAAGCACCCAGACTGTAAAGGAATTAAGGTCCATTCTTAAATTTTTTCTTTCTGGTGTATATATCCAGACTAAAACCTATTGTATTTAATTGTGGCATCAAATGCAGAGGATTTTGATGGGTTTAATGTGCACAGAAAGAAGGTGCTGCTGTGAAGACAGGACTGAGTGATGTTGCACAGTCTCAGATAGCCTTCCTTACTTGTGGCCATTTGGATTTATAAAATAAGGACAGTCTCAAGCTGTGGTCTAAGTACATTTGTTCTCCAGGTAGAGGAAGCAGTATATTGCATAAAAATATATATTGTATAAATATATAAATGAAAATAATTATAAAATATCTATAAATATATATAAAATATAAATATAAGAAATAAAAGGTATATTGTATAACATATATATTGTATAAAGTCAGAAGATTGGAAGTTTTGATCTGTTTTCTGTATTATATTTTCTCCTATGCAAAAATCCCTCCAGCAAAGCAAAAAAAACCAGTTTTAGATCTTTAACTTACATTATAGCTTTCAAAATGGTGACATTGCAAGTCCCTGATTTGGCAGTATGCAGTTGAAATGAAGACTATTTGTCTCTTAGTGAATAGCTACAGAAGTTGATTCTTACTGAGCTACAACATTATTGTTATGGCCAGGAGGATGTTGCCAGTTTGCCATTGAGAACCTTCCATCATGTGTCACCTACTCTGCTCAATCAGTTCTTCAGAGTGATTTAAGTTTGATTCATAGAATCATAGAAAAGTCTACATTGGAAGAGACTTCTGGAGAACATCTGGTCCAACTATTTGTTGGAAGCAGGACCTTAGATCAAGTTATCCAGGGCCCTGTCAAACCAAGTCTTGAATATTTCCAGCAAGGGATATTCCACTTCTTGTCTGGATAACCTATTCCAATGTTTAAATTGTTTTCATGGTGAATAATTTTCCTATATCCAAATGGAATTGCCCCTGAAGCAACTTGTGCCCATTGTGTCTTTTTCTGTCACCACACATCCTTAAGCAGTACCTCTATCTTCTCTATGACTACCTTGAGATTGGTTTGCCTTCATTGTTACGAGGGCATACTGTTGTTTCATATTCAGCTTGCTGCCCACCAGGATCCCCAAGGACTTCACAGCAGAGTTCCACCCCAGCCAGTTAGACCCCAGCCTGTACTGCTGCTTTGGATTGTTCCGTTCTAGGTGCAGGACTTAACATTTCTCTTTGTTAAACCTCAATTAATTCTTCTTGGCCCAATCTTCCAACCAGTCGAGGTCTCTGTAAGGTTGCTCTTTCTTCTGGTGTACCTACCTCCTCCCCAGTTTGGTGTTATCTGCAAGTTGATGAGGGTGTATTCAATATTGTCATACAGAAAATTTATAAAAATATTGACCGAGAATCAACCTCTGAGGAACTCCACTCATGACTAGTTGCCAGTCTGATTTTTCTTACCTCAAAAGATGGCTTAGTTTAGAGAGTTTTCTACCCATCTTGTGGTCCATTTTTATGGTCCAAATTTTGCCAGCATGTCAACAAGTGTCTTGTTCGAGACCATGTCAAAGATTATGCTAAAAATCAAGGTAGATGATTTCCAAAGTCCTCCTCTTATCCACTGAGCAAGTTATTTCATCATAGAAGGCAGTCCAGTTGGTCAAGCACAATTCATCCTTTGTGGGCTGAAACAGGGATTGAAAATGGAAATTGCAAAGTCGGTAGCTACTTTACAGGTAAACAATGAGAAGAGATTTGATTCTTGAGTTTCTCTTGACCTTCATAACAGGCAAATCTAATGAGTTCTTCAAATTTACATAGTCACTCGTATCTGCACATAATTGAATTTTTTCTGCTAGATTGATGCACCACTTGTTCTGGATGTCACGACGTTTCTGTTGGAGCTTGCTGCGTGCTAGTCGAGAGGCTGCTTTTCTTACATGACTAGATGGCTGAGCAAGGTGTGCTTGGTGAGCAGTTCTCTTCTTTCTCAACAATCCCTGGATCTCATGATTGTTTTCATCAAACCAGTCC
>NW_020956816.1:66132-72499 GCF_003031625.1 Empidonax traillii
TTTTTTCTGCTAGATTGATGCACCACTTGTTCTGGATGTCACGACGTTTCTGTTGGAGCTTGCTGCGTGCTAGTCGAGAGGCTGCTTTTCTTACATGACTAGATGGCTGAGCAAGGTGTGCTTGGTGAGCAGTTCTCTTCTTTCTCAACAATCCCTGGATCTCATGATTGTTTTCATCAAACCAGTCCTTGTTTTCCTTGAAAGAGAACCCTAAGAACTCTTCAGAGGACTGCAGGATGCTATTTTTAATAAGTTGCCAAAGCTCTTCGGGAGAGGGATCTATGGGATGATCCTTGAGCCTGGACTGAAGGTTTGCCTGGAAACTGTCTCTCACTGTAGCTGTTTGAAGGTTGTTAACTTGGAGTCTTCTCCTTGGAATACCACCCCTTTTAGGTTTGAGCTTAGAGTGGAGGTTAAGTTTACAATGCACAAGTTGATGATCTGTTTGACATTCTGCACAAGCCATCACTCGGGTATGACGAACATCGTGAACATTTCTCTGTCGCACCAAGATATAGTCAATGAGGTGCCAGTGCTTGGATCTAGGATGCATCGAGGTTGTCGGTAAACTATCTTTCTGCTGAAAGATGGTGTTGGTGATGGTGAGCTGCTGCTCTGTACAAAACTCTATCAGAAGGCATCCATTATGGTTGCAGTTTCCAACACCATGCTTGCCTAGTACTCCTTTCCAGGCTTCAGAGTTCTTTCCGCCTCTGGCGTTGAAGTCACCAAGAATTATCATCTTACCATCTGCAGGAACCTCTTGGGTTAGGCGACGCAGGTCGAATTTATCTTTTTCGGCAGGGTCAGCTTGGAGAGTTGGGGCAGATATACTAAAGAGAACAACACATTGTATGTTGTGTAGTGGAAGGCGTAAGGAGATAATGCGATCAGAATGACCTGTCGGTATGTTTTCAAGTTTAGAGGCAATAGAGTTTTTGATCATGAAGCCAACTCCTGAAAGATGACTTTCAGTTCTGGGTTTACCTGACCAGTAGAGTGTATAACCGGCACCATGTTCTCTAAGACTGCCTTCCTCATGGAGACGAACTTCACTGAGAGCAGCGATGTCGATGTTGAGTCGTGACAGTTTGTGGGCAATTAGAGCGGAGCGACGCTCAGGACATCCACTATCCACAGTATCAAGCATGGTTCTGATGTTCCAGCATGCGAGCGTCAATTTGGACACACCTTTGAAGGCAGGTGTATGCCTTTGTCTCTTAATCTTTATTTGATCACATCAGAAGATGGCCGCGGTTAACCAACCGGGTGAAGGGTGGAGATGAGTTTTGGTCAGGCCACCTTTTCTAGGCCCCTCTCCATGTGGAGCAAGCAGTGGTCTCCTTGAAAAAGGCTGCTTGGTCATTCAGGATGCTGCCGAACAAGACTGTCATCTCTGGGGTCAGTCTCAGGCGACCAATGTCCTGGACTGCCTGCATGCAGGGTTAGGACTGCGGCTTCATGAGGACGAAGTAAAGAGTTTATTAGCTCAGTGAGAGCATTTTCAATACATGCTTCTAGCATAATCAGAATTGTGGGAAACATGAAATTATGTGTGGATTTTGAATCTTAGCTATTAAAAAGATGAGGGTGTATTGAAAATTTCTTCCCCTGGCTGATCTCTGCAGAACCACCTTCAGGAGAAGATACTGCTGTACAGTGAGTAGCATTAGATGTGATGGTGACAATACCAGCTCTGATCATCAGAAGCTGGGAGGGTGATGTATTGGGAATCACCCTATATGCTCCCTGTTTATTACAGTTCTAGCACCTTTTACTGGCTTCTGTTACGTGTTGAACCAGAATAGAGCTTGGTCTGACTGATTTCTGTCTGCTTTTATATTCCTAGGCTCTGCTACTCTGTCTCACAAATCTGCCCCAACACCCTTATCTACCCCAAGTCTCATCTTCCCATCCTGTTCACCTGATAAGTGGTTACATTTGCAAGGACACCTGCATTGGTAGTCATGTAGGATTGTGTGTCCAGTTTTAGCTCAGTAGATGGATTGCATACACAAATAGTAGATCCTGTTTCTTCTGTGGGTGGTATGTTACAATCTGTTGACATGATGTTTTTTATTTCTTAAAACTTAATAAACATTCCCGTCTTCCTACAGAAGAGCGGGTTGTTCCCATTGAAGTTTGCCGTTCCAAACTGTCAAAATACTTGCAGGGAGTTGTTTTCTGCTGTGATAAGTGTACCTTTACCTGCTCCACTGATGAGAGTTTGCAGCAACACATAGAGAAGCACAATGAACTTAAACCTTACAAATGTCAACTCTGCTACTATGAGACCAAATACACAGAAGAGCTGGACACTCATCTTCGAGATGAGCACAAGGTAACATCCAAAGGGATTTAATTTGTAACAATCTACTTCTTCCAAATGCTATGTCTAGTTTATTTGCATGTCCACTCTGAATAGCCAGCCTGCATTTTTTCCTTCCGAAATTTGGAGAAGGTTCCCGTGCTGCAATTTCTCTCAAGTTCTGTATTTTTTCAGAAATTCAAGATTGTGAGTTTCTAAAACTGCTGAGATTGACTAAAATTCACTGACTATTCAGTGTAGAGTATGATTATCTGAAAAAAGCATTTTTATATATTGTGAGGGGTTATTTTTGAGTTATGAAACAGCATTAAGACTCTGTGATTCAGATACTCTCAGACACAGGAGCTTCCAAAGCATAAGATTGCTCTGGCAACTTGGACAAAGTGACATGCCATGCATATTCTAATAACACCAGTCAGTACATTCCAGTTTACATTTAACTAGGTAAAAATAGAAGCTTGTTATACTTACTGCTTAAGTTAAGGCTGCTTTGGTGTTTATGTGGAACCTTCTGAGTGCAGACCTGATTCATACTTGGAGAAGTCCCTAGAAACCTTTTTACAGACTTCTGTATGCTTTGGATTTCTGTAGTTCTCATCTGTGTTGCTGTGAGAGTAGCAAAATTCTAGAACTGAGGCATGCTTACATAGTATTTTTTTTGTCAGTTTGTGGGGAGGGAAGTCATTGAATAGAACTACCAGGAGCTGAGCTGATTCTCACTAAAAATTTGTTCACATTTTCTTGACTGAACAACATTTCTTACCCCCCCCCCCAAAAAAAAAAAAAATTGAAAAAATGACGGTCAAAAGTACCATCAAAACTGACTGCATTTTAAAAATAAACATTGTGAACTTATGTTGGCTTGGTATGCTTGTCTCGCCTAGTTGCTCCTTATTGCTACTTGAGAACCTTTCTACAGTTTAACTGGTATCTAAGATGTTGTATATCTCTCAGCGACCACAGCAAGGATCCTAGGAGATCCAAGAAGTGCTGTTCCTCACCCTTCTGACTGAGTGCATCAGGCTTGGAAGATTTTCCTTCTACTTGTGTCTCTCTTCTCTCCCATAAAAACCTGAACTGATTACTCCCAGTAGTAAGGGAGTAAGTTCCCTTATCCCCCTATCTTTAATAATTTCTAAATGTTAACTGGCTAATTTGTGCCCACTCTGGGCTCAGGTGCACAATTGGCTTATTGGCATCTTAAAGAGTTTCTGTGCATGAGCTGAGAGACTGTAAGTGCCATGCATGTGGCCTTCTTTGCTTAAATCTAATAGGTAACTTGTTGAGTCATAGCGCCTCAACACAGCCGTCACTTCTAGGAACACGATACTAACACACTGCTATAACAGGGTAGTTTACTATTTGCTGATAAACCACTGAGTTGGGAGAGTTGATCTTGGCTGGCAAGAAGAGGCCCACCCAGTCACTCTCTCGCTCCCCCTCCTCAAACAGGACAAGGGGAGTATTGTGGCTTAACCTCAGTGGGCAGCTAAGTCCCACACAGCTGATCACTCCCTCCCCCACCAGTGAGATGAGGGAAGAGAACTGGCAGGGTAAAAGTGAGAAAACTCGTGGGTTGAGATAAAGACAATTTAATAGGGAAAGCAAAAGCCGTGCACACAAGCAAAGCAAAACAAGGAATTCATTCACCACTTCCCATGGGCAGGCAGCATTTCAGAGAAGACTCAGAGGCAAACTGCATGGACAAGATGTGCTCTGGAGCTGAGGATTGCACCTGAAGGAAGGAGGCGAGCTTTCCTACCTGGCAAGACCTCGAGACTAGAGCAGAGAGAGGTGCCCCAGTCCCCCCTCCCAAGTGGGAAGCTGTGGACCTGTGAATCAGAGGTGGCCCTGACTCAGCGTGGGTGGTGCCAGCAGGGACAGTGCCCATCCCCACCCATACAAACCCCACCCCCAGGGAGCATGAGGGATCAGTAGTGTGGATGTGTTAGCTTGTGTGGGCAGTTCATGCAAGGAGGGCGCTGAGGCACTGCAGCTAAAGCACTTAGCTCAATTGGTGGCCATCACTCTCACCGAGAGCTCAGGTATGGTGTCCACTCAGACAAAAGTTGCTTCCTCTGCATGTACCCAGACGGAGCACTCACAAAAGCATGCAACTGTCCAGGCCTTGGGCTGCAGGAAGTGCCACAGCCTGGCGCTGCTCTCAGTGGGCAGCAGAGACAACAGCTGTGTGAGGTGCAGTCAGGTGGACAATCTACTCAGCCTGGTAGTGGAGTTGAGATGAAGTAGAAAGACTAAGTAGTATTAGGGACTCTGAAGAGGAGACTGACTGGTAGAGTCGCGCTGTACCATGCCTTAGACAAATGGACCCACCATCCACTTCACAAGAAGCAATGGATCCCCTACCCTCTCACCACCAGGCAGAAGGAGGGGACATTGGAAATGGAGGGGAATGGAAATGGGTTTCTGCTCAAGGTGGCAGGTAAAGCCCCTCCTGACCTACCTCACTTCCCCAGGTGCCCTTATACAATATGTATGAGGCCCTGGAATCTGAGGACCAGGGAAATGATGAAGTGGATGAAGGTCCATCTGGGTTGGAGGGGTCACCCAGGGTAGGGCAGCCTACCCTCTGCATCACGACCTGCTCAGTTAAGAAAAAAAAAGAAAAACAGTAGTCATTGGTGACTCCCTTTTGAGAGGAATGGCAACTGGAACCAATCCATAGGGAGGAGTGTTGCCCCCCTGGGGCCTGGGTAAGGAATGTCACCAAGAAACTTCCCAGACTGGTATGGCCTACTGACTATTACCTGCTACTGGTTTTCCAGGTGGGTACCAATGAAGTCCCAACAAGAAGTTTGTGGACAATCAAGAAGGACCTCAGGGCCTTGGGACAACTGGTCAAGGGATCTGGAGCACAAGTAGTGTTCTCTTCTGTCCTGCCAGTTGCAGGGAATGATGGGGCAAGAGACAGGAAAACCATGCAGATGAATACCTGGCTTTGAGACTTGGTGTTACCAGCAGGATTTTGGGGTTTTTCATCATGGGTCAGTTTATACAACACTGAACCTTCTGGCAACAGATGGGGTCCACCTGTCTCAAAAGAGAAAAAGAATCTTAGGAGTGAGCAGGGCTCTTTGAGAGAGCTTTAAACTACATTGGAAGGGGGATGGAGACATAGCCAGGCTCGACAGAGATAAGGTGTGGGAAGGGAAGAACTACAGTGAGCACCCAAGTAGCAAAAGGAGGCTAAAGAGGGGGGATACCTTGAGCAAGCACAAGCAGCCAAAGGCATAACCACAAAACGGGACTATGGGGCATCCCTTTGCACACCCACTGGGATGTTGACACACTCAAATACTTCTATAAAGTGCCTGTACAGCAATGCAAACAGTGTGGCGAACAAACAAGGGGGAACTAGAGATCTGTGTGCAGTCACAGGGCTTTGATCTCATTGTGATTTCGGAGACATGGTGGGATAGTTCACATGACTGGAATGTTGTCATGAAGGGCTACGGCACTGTTTAGGAGAGACAGACCAGGAAGACACGGTGGTGGAGTTGCCCGCTATGTGAGGCAACACGTGGAATGTATCGAGCTCTGTCTTGGGGTGGATTATGAGCAAGTCAAGAGTTTCTGGGTTAGGATATAAGAGTAGACTGGTAAGGGTGGCATTGCTGTGGGTGTTTGCTACAGGCCACCTGATCGGGAGAAGGAAGTGGATGAGGCCTTCTATAGGCAGCTTGAAGCAGCCTCACAGTCACAGGCCCTGGTTCTTGTGGGGGACTTCAACCAGCCAGACATCTGCTGGAGAAGCAACACAGCGATGCACAAACAGTCCAGGAGGTTCCTGGAAAGCATTGATGATAACTTCCTTACACAGGTAGTGGAGGATCCCACAAGGAATGGCATGCTGCTCCCTTGGCGGAGGAGCTCACGGTGAACAAACGCACGCAAACCAATATGGTTTAAGCAAATGTTCCACTTTAGTTACATAACCTAGGCTCTTAAATACCCTCAGAGCCCTGCAGCGCGTGAACACCTTCAAACCATTGGTTAAATGTTGTAATGGCCAGTCTC
>NW_020956816.1:73095-81467 GCF_003031625.1 Empidonax traillii
CCCTAACCCCCTTTTATCATTGGGTATGGGAAGCTGTGCACGCGACATGAAATCATTGTCTTTCTCCAAAAACTCCTCCTTATTATCTCAATAGTTTACATTCTTGCAGCCTGATATCAATGCCAGTACTTTTCCCGCAACCTGCAAGCAGGCCTCTTGCTAAGACAGACTGAGACCTATTGGTATGGTTTGTTCATGGTGCTTTTTATTAGTTAAGCACCCCACACTGCTCCACCTAAGGCCTTGTAGGAAATGTGAAGGTCGGTGGCAGCCTTGGACGCAGTGACCATGACATTGTGGAGTTCAGTATCGGGCAAGGAGGAAGTAGGGCAGAGAGCAAGATTACAACCATGGACAGCTAACTTTAGCCTCTTCAGGGATCTTCTTGGAAGAATCCCATGGGAACAGACCATGCAGGAAAGAGGGGTGCAAGAGAGATGGTCAATATTCACGCACCACTTCCTCCAGGCTCAAGAACAGTACATCATGATGAACAAGAAATCGAGCAGAGGGAGCAAGAGACCTGCATGGATGAATAAAGAACTCCTGCCAATACTCAAGCATAGGCAGGAAATATGCAGGAGATGGAACCAGGGTCTGGCCACTTGAATGAATATAGAGAGGTTGTCAGAGTAAGTAAAAATGAGATGAGGAAGGCCAAGGCCCATCTGGACTTAAATCTGGCCAAGGATGTCAAGGACAACAAGAAGGGCTTCTTCAAATACATCAGTAACAAAAGGAAAAATAAGGATAATGTGAGCCCATTACTAAATGGAGGGGAGACCCCGGTGACAGAGGATGCGGAGAAATCTGAGTTACTGAACACCACCTTTGCATTGGTCTGCACTGACAAGACCAGCCCTCAGGAATCTCTGACCCAGGACACCAGGGTAAAGGAGTGTTGGAAGGAAGACTTTCCCTTGGTCAAGGAGGATTGGGTTAGAGAACTAGGAAAACTTGACATCCACAAATTCAAGGGCCCTGACGGGATGCATCCATGAGTGGTGAGAGAGCTGGCGGACACTATAGCGAGGCCACTCACGATCATCTTTGAAAGGTGGTGACAATCAGACTGAGGACTGGAAGAAGACAAATGTTACCCTGGTCTTCAAAAAGGGCAAGAAGGAAGACCCAGGGAACTACTGGTCAGTCAGCCTCATCTCAATCCCTGGAAAGGTGATGGAGCACCTCGTTCTGGAGGCCATTTCTATCCTCATGGAGGACAAGAAGGTGATCAGCTGTCCCAACTGTGTCCACTCCCAGCTTCTTGTGCACCCCCAGCCTGTTTGCTGGCAGGGCAGTGTGAGAAGCTGAAGAGTCTTTCACTTTGTGTAAACATTGCTCAGCAACAACCAAATCATCACTGTGTTCTCAACATTAGCTGTAATCCAAAACACAGCACTGTACCAGATACTAGGAAGAAAATTAACTCTATCCCAGCTGAAACCAGGATAGCCTTTCTCCTTACAGAATTGCATAGTCACAGTAACTTACCAAGGGGAGAAAATGATTCTATTACAAATCATAACACATATCCAAACAACCGCTGAGCAGGAGTCACCAATACGCACCCCAAAAGTGGCTAGCAGAATCTCAAATGCACCTGCTCAGCCCACAAGGACAGAGTAATCGTTACAGTCCACACTTGTAGGCTAAACAAGAAAGCCTCCCTACAGTCACTCTCCTTCCTCAGACACATGCATCTTGCTCCCTGTACACGCTAACCTCATCCAGTAGGAAAGCACAAGCACACCTAAGAGCTAACAACCACTGGCTTCTCTTCAACACATACTTCTGCAGAAAGAACCCTGCAACTTCCCCTGCTTCCTTCACTCCCCTATACCCACTCTCCAAAAGGCCAGGACCCACTACCAGTACTCCTTATACAAACCAGCAGAGGTTATAATTTATGCCCATTACCCACCCATTACACACACAGACATGCTACTGAGAAAAAAGGTTATAACACTGTACAGTTCTTCTTGCCCACTTCCTCCAAAGAAAAAGGTACAATTCATGCTATCCTCCTCTACCTGCCACACAGGCTTACTCCAACTAAACAAGAAAGGGTACTACTGAGAGGAGTTATGGAGAACTGACCACAAACACTGTTGCTCCCCTTCACTTCTTGCCCCTGCATGCCAAATTCTAGCAATTAAGGGGTAGGGTGTTCCCCCCTCCTCCCCTCCATACCCTTTTTCCAAGAAAGGATGATGAAGCGCCCACAGCAGGAGCAAACCGGTACAAGTTTAAAGAACAGAGTGCGAGAGAGCTCCCCCACCCTGAGGCCCACACCATTTCTTCAGGATCTATGTCGATCTTGAAAGTCTGTTGTTGCAGTGTTTTCAGCGTGATCTGCATGGTGATAGTCAGGCTCACTGCTCCCGCATGTCCCAGGAGTGAGAGAAAGAAAAATAGTAAATACAGAGAAGCGCCTGTCACCACCACACTCGCTCCCAGGCCCAGAGTCACATTCACTGCCCCAGAATGGAGGGAGCAGGGGAAGAGGGAGAAAGGACAAGAGGGAGAAAGGACACCCACACAGATGTAGCGTATGAAGATGAGGGGGAAGGAACAGCAGGCAATAGATGATGGTGGGAGACTAGAGGGAAGGGGAAAGGGAATGAGAAAGAAGAACGCATGCACAAGCAGAAGAGGAAGAAGATCATAGAATCATAGAATTGTTTAGGTTGGAAAAGACCTCTAAGATCATCGAGACCTCTAAGATGGATGACAGAACGGAAAGACGAGCACGTACATAGCTACAAACATACGCAAGCAAACCTTCTCTGAAGCTAAGGCTTGGAACCACTTCATGTCTTGGGCATTTTTGCTGTTGGGACAGAATCATTCAGGTTGTAAGACACCTCAGGAGGACTCTAGTCCAAACTTCTGCTCAGAGCAGGGGCAGCTGAGGGCAGAACAGGTTGCACAGGGTCTTTATCCAGTCTGATCTTGAAAACATCTCTCCTGGTTTCATCTGGTTTCCTCATGTGGAAGTTTGTTGAAGTGTCTGTTCAGTGGGGGATGTGAGCCTAAGCGCTTCAGAGATGAAAGAATGAGTCTAATCCTTTGACTAAAGAACCATCTTCCCCTAACTTGCAGCTGTAGCAGACGTTAATGTTTTGTGTAGGCCAGCAGCCAGAAAGGGATGAAGAGTCACGCTGCCTTTGTGACAATTACATCAGCACTACACACAAGCACAGGTGCTGAAATGGCCCTGGAAACTATGGTATCCAGGCAGAGGAAAAGAAAGTACTATGACCCCAGCCTCATAAATCTTCAAGTCTTCAAAAAGGGCAAGAAGGAAGACCCAGGGAACTACTGACCTTCAGCCTCATCTCAGTCCCTGGAAAGGTGATGGATCACCTCATTCTGGAGGCCATTTCTATCCTCATAAAGGACAAGAAGGTGATCAGGAGCAGTCAGCATGGATTCACTAAAGGGAAATCATGCTTGACCAAGCTGATTGCCTTCTACAATTAAACAGCTACCTAGGTGGATGAGGGGAGAGCAAGTGGGTAGTGTGTACCTGGACTTCAGCAAGGCTTTCAACACTGTCTCTCAAAACATCCTCATAGGCGCACTCAGGAAGTGTGGACTGGATGAGTGGACAGTGGGGTGGATTGAGAACTGACTGAACAGCAGATTCCCAGAGGGTCATGATCAGTGGCACAGGGTCTAGTTGGAGGCCTGTCACTAGTGGTGTCCCCCAAGCTTCAATACTGGGCCCAGTATTGTTTAACTTATTCATCAATGACTTGGCGTAAGGGGGAGATGCCTCCTCAGCAAGTTCACTGATGACACAGAACTGGGAGGAATGACCGATACTCCAGAGGGCTGTGCAGCCCTTCAGAAGGACCTTGACAGGTTGGAGGGATGGGCAGAGAGGAACTGTCTGAAATTCAACAAAAAGGCAAATGCAGGGTCCCGCACCTGGGGAGGAATAACCCCATGCACCAGTACAGGCTGGGGGTCGACCTGCTGGAAAGCAGCTCTGCGGAGGAGGACCTGGGGGTCCTGGTGGACAACAAGCTGTCCATGAGCCAGCAGTGTGCCCTGAAGACCAATGGGATCCTGGAGTGCATTAGGAAGAGCATTGCCAGCAGGTCAGGGAGGGAATCCTGCCCCTCTACTCAGCCCTGGCGAGGCACATCTGGAGTGCTGTGTCCAGTTCTGGGCTCCTCAGGACAAGAGAGACATGGAGCTCCTGGAGCGGGTCCAGCAGAGGCTGCAGAGGTGCTGAAGGGACTGGAGCATCTCTCTTACGAGGAAAGGCTGAGGGAGCTGGGGCTGTTCAGCCTCAAGAAGAGACGACTGAGAGGGGACCTCATCAATGTCTACCAGTATCTGCAGGGAGGTGTCAGAGGCTGGAGCCAGGCTGGTGGTGCCGAGCAATAGGACAAGAGGCAACGGGCAGGAACTGATGCCCAGGAAGCTCCACCTGAACATGAGGAAGAACTGCTTTGCTGTGCAGTGACCAAGCACTGAACAGGTTGCCCAGAGAGGGTGTGGAGTCTCCCTCACTGGAGATATTCAAGACCCGTCTGGACACAATCCTGTGCCATGTGCTCTGGGATGGCCCTGCTTGAGCAGGGAGGTGGGGCCAGATGACTCACTGTGGTCCCTTCCAACCTGACCCATTCTGCGATTCCGTGATTACTGTCAGGGACAAAACAGACTTGGCTTGAGGAAAATGAAGTTAATTTATTGACAGTTAAAATAGAGTTGGATGGTGAGAAACAAAGACCAAAAAAAACCTTCAACACCACTACCTATTCCAATCTACCAGCATCCCTACCTATTTTTCCCAAGCTCAACTTCACTCTTTCCTTCCCAACTCCTCCACCTTCTCCCCCTACCCTAAGTGGCACAGGGAATATGGACCACTAGCCAGAGATGAACCCATGAGTGAAGCTGGTGGCACCTCTGTGAAAACATATTTTAAAAAGGGTGGAAAATGATGGAGACAGTAGGTGGGAATGCAGAGAGAACGAGGAAAGTGAGAGGAGGAGGGAACTGGGGGAAACAACAGAGGAGTAGGAGGTGCTCTATGGTAGAGCAGATACTCTCAAAGGATCTCCAGTCCGTGGAGAACCCACACTAGGGCAACTATTCCCCCATTCCATGCCCCCCACCCCCAAATGTCCGCAAGAACAGTTTACTATGGCTGTCTGTCAAAGTCATCACTCAGGTCCCATCTTTTCACACATGAAGATGAATAAAGCATTCACAAAGGATTTTTCTGCAATGATGGTATGCAAAAGTGATGCTTGATCCTATCAGTTTTACAATCCCATGAAAGGGGGGAAACAACAGTGTGCTTAGCATTCCTTGGAATTTTTATTTTCAATACTTCAAAATGAGGGAAGCTTCTCAAATAATAGGACCATTTTGAGAAGCAAAATAGAGACATTTAGTATAAAAAAGGAATGAAGAACCATTAAAAGTGAATGTAATTTTATTTGAAGGGAAACGTATTAATTTGACTAGATGCCCGATAAATTTCCCATTTCAGCCTATAGCTTTGTTGATGGGTTGGGTTTTTTTCAATAGTTGATGATGGTGTTTATTATTGAAAAAAAATCATTTATTTTAAGGTGAGTCGTAATTTTGAGCTGGTTGGATGGGTTAACTTGGATCAACTGGAACAAATGAAGGGAAAAACAGAGATCTCCAGCAGCAATGAGGAAGAAAAAGAGTCAAGCCACAAGACTGAAGAGAGAGGTCAGTATACTTGCTTTTTCTTTTAGGCTGGATACTGTCATGGATCCTGCTGGTCACATCAAGCAAGATCAATTGTTGACTCAACAGGAGATTCCTTAAGCCGTGTAAGCTTGTCAGTATGGGCAAAAAGGAGCTTTTGTCAAGACACTTCCTGAAGGAATTTTGTGTTTTTAATGCTTTTAATGCTTTTAAAGATTTCTTCCCCTAACTTGCAGCTGTAGCAGACATTAATGTTTTGTGTAGACCAGCAGCCAGAAAGGGATGAAGAGTCATGCTGTCTTTGTGAGGATTATATCAGCACTACACAACACACAAGCACAGGACCCAAGAAACTATGGTATCCAGGCAGAGGAAAAGAAAGTACTATCCCCTGAGCCTCATAAATCCCTATAAACTCCACCATGGGAGAAAAAAACCCCATAAAATTAAGATCATCATTTAAATTGGCTTCGGGATACTTGAGATTCTTGACACTTATTATGAAAATGTAAGAATACTGCCTTTTTTAAATTTGCAGGAAGAAACAGACATAACTGCTTTGTGCGATCAGTAATTAAGCTAGGTATAATGTTTTAGAAAGCTTGTTTATTAGATTTTATTTTTTCGCCTGCAGTCTTCTGTAATATCTGATTGGCTGAAAAATCTGTATTTGACTGTTCAAATGAGTGATCTAAAAATCACGCTTATTTCCCAAATTGCATTTCACTGCTGCTCTTTCCCAACTTCCCTTTAGAAGTCACAGTTGTTAATTTTTCTCCTTTTCAGGTATTATCAGTTCTAATTTTTAATTTTTTCCTGAAGCGGATAAAAATATGTAAAGTCCTTATGCCATCTAACTTTATAAAATTCCATTGACTTTATCTTTTGCAAAATGGTCTCTTGCACCTTGTAGCGGTGGTCTTCAAGTGTCCAATTGACTCAGATGCTGAAGACATGGCTACGTGGCTTGGGTGCAGTGCCACATGTTAACATCATCTTCTAGTTGATATTCAGAAGCCGCTTCCAATTAAAAAAAATTTTCACCCTATTAGGATAGGACTATACCCGTGCTCATAAATATTGCCTGTAAAAGTAGCTAATGTTGTCACAGCTTTCAAACTGCACCAAACTGTAATGTCTTATACCACTTGGATGCTTTTTCTGGTTTTAGTCTTCATGGTGTTACCAGGAGGTGGGATTTGCCTATCTTCCATCTCTGAGTATTCGTGAGGAAATGTTGGCTCAACCTTCTGAAGTCCCTGACTTCAGCAGAGACAGGATTTCTTCCTGTGAGACAAGTTGTGGCCCATATAATGACAGCGTAAGACTGATGTCTACTATAATAATAATGGCCAGTCTTCGCGAACGAAGAACCGGGGAAGGTCTTTACACCTTCCAGCCTGCGCATTGGATTTTTTAGGTGAGACACAGTGTGCGCGGAACTGAGCCCACCCTTTAATCCTGAGGTTCATCTGCAGGGGCCAAACGAGCTTGGGACAGTGGCAGCGAGGTCCTCAGGACGCAGATGGATTGCCTTACAGGGCTAACGAGCTCCATCTCCCGGGGGAGTGGCCCCGACCGGGAATCGAACCCGGGTCTCTGCGGTGACAGTGCAGCGCCTTAACCCTCTAGACCACCAGGGGCTCTTATGCCATTACAAAGAATGGGCTGTTGGGGCACTGGGCCAAAGAATCACTATTCCCCCCTGGAGAACGAGAAGTTGGGCACGTCGTTGTCATGGGAGAGTGGAAGGCTTAGACGAAGTTACTAAGAAGCAAGGCCTTGCCGGTGAGTCTCGAGGTGCAGAAAGGGCTCCCTTGCTTTCTAAACTCCTTCTCAGAGAAGGGTTTAGGTGTGGCTGAATCCTATCTTAGCCTCGGACTGTGCTGATGGTTTAAATTTAAAGGAATTATAGAGGTATTAAACCACTTTGTCCCGCAGATTTCAATGATGGCAAAACAGATATATTTATATAAATGAGTTATTTATTACGACAAATTAACAAACAGGTGAACAGATGAAAGATCTTAATCAGAATTATTTACTACACAGTGTAAAAGCTAAAAAATCTACTAGTAGGGTATTATATAACAAAGTAACATAGTGCACTGTAACAAAGCAATTATATTAAAGCAATTGTATCGAAGCTAGCAAAAGAAATAATTATTAAGTAGAGACTGATGTAACTCATCATTTGAGATCGCAGGCAGATCTCTCTCTTTCTCTCAACCCCTGGGGAGTGACCATGAAGAGGCGTCCCTGTTTCACGGGAGAAGCTCCACACTTCAAGGAAGTACGTGGAAGAATATGGAAGTTGGACCGGGCTTTTATAGTTATGAAGTGATGGATTGGTAGTCACAAATTTACAAGCCGGCAGGCTAGCTTATCTGTCAAGTCCTGCTTCAAAAGCAGGGTGTGTATTCAAAGTTTGGTGGGCCAGGATGGTTTTAGCATAATTTAACACCAGGACAACACCCTGGGCCAGTAGTCAATAGCTTGATTGGATTTTAGATCTTATCGGGGTGGGCCTACCTATCCTGCCACAGTCATCTTAGCAGAGATGAACTGCTGTGTCAGCTGGTAAGGTGTGGGTTAACCCCAATGGGCAGCTAATGGTGTGGGATACCCCTTTGGTCAGTTGGAGTCAGCTGTCCCAGCTGTGTCCC
>NW_020956817.1:0-2304 GCF_003031625.1 Empidonax traillii
GGGCAATAGTTTACTGTAACAAACTCCACCTTCTTCTTGCCAGTCATTTTTCTTTGTTCTTAAAAAGACACCCGTAGCCATCTTGGGACCTATAACTTATAGTACTTATAAAACTATGTGAAGGTTTATAAAAGTCTATAAAAGTGCCACACACAATATAAATTGCTCACACATTCATTATGTTCCTCCCACAAATCCCTTTTTTTGTTTTTGAGCAATTTATATTACACTAATACATTCTTAACTCGCTACTAAGATATTATAACACATAAATACGTATATCCATCACCGTTAAAAATAACACCTTCACACACTTATCATTTATTTCTATCTTATAATGCTAAAATTTATCCCAGACTAAAATTTAATGGATAATATGTCAAGTTCACACCAAAACCACTCTTTTAAAGTCTAAATGTCTATTGATTATATGAGGCTACACTATAAAACTACCTTATAATAATACTGGAAAAAACTCTGTAATTCTGAATAGTTTATCTACCACAGTGTAAACCTTGTTCTGCAGAATCACTCCCTTTCCAAGGTTTTATCCAACGTGTAGGCAGCCACCGAACTCCTGTCTCCGTGAGAATACAGGCATACCCTCTGCCAGTTAGTTTTACCTCTGCAGGCCCCTTCCAGACTCCGGTTTGTGGGTCCTTATACTGAACTTTCACTGTTACCTGTGGATTTACTAAACCTGACTGCATAGAAGTATTATGAATTACAATGGGAGGGTCCGATCTTCCACCCGTCAACCGCAAAAAATTCAAAACATATAACACTTTTGCAAGTCGGTTATGTGGGCTGTCCAGCTCTTCTCCCCCTTTCTGTTTTTGCAAAAGGGATTTCAGGACTCCATGAGCTCGTTCGATAATAGCTTGTCCCGTAGGAGAATGAGCTATGCCGGTAACGTGAGAAATACCCCAATTCAAACAGAATCTGTGAAAACGCTGCGAGGTATAACCAGGCCCATTATCGGTCTTAATTTCTGTGGGAACTCCCAGGGCTGCTATGCATGCATGCATGTGACGGATGACATATCTGGCACCTTCTCCAGCATGAGCAGAGGCCCATATAGCATGAGAAAAAGTGTCAATGCACACATGCACATAATTCAACCTGCTGAACTCATTAACATGAGTGACATCCATTTGCCAAAGTTGTAATGCCTGTAAACCACGAGGATTGACCCCCAAGCCAATGCCCAGCCCATTTTGGTGGCAGGCTGAACACGCTTGGACAATACCACGTGCATCTGACAGGGTCAACCCAAATTGTCTGCTTAACACGTCCGCAGATTGATGGAAAAATTCATGAGACAAGACTGCTTGTTGAAATTTGTTCACTGCAGGACCGACCCATGCAGGTGCTACTAACTTGTCCGCCCTGTCATTCCCAAGTGTTAAACCACCACACAGTTTCTGGTGACTCCTGATATGAGTGATAAAGTAAGGATGTGTTCTTTGATCTAACAAATGTAGCAATTGTGTCATGAGTGCTGTTAAGACCTTGTTTTTCAGGGTTTTGATCATTGCCCTCTCTAGTCTTTGAACTGTTCCCACTACATAGAGAGAATCTGAAACTACATTGAGAGGTTCATTCTTCCAGAAGTTGAAAGCCCACACTACACCCCGCAGTTCTAGTGTTTGTAGTGTGTCACCTGTAACACCTGGAAGTAATTTGTGCTTCCAGTCTGTCCCCTCTTGCCAGGTTACTGCTGCTCGGCGAGACTTTCTTCCAGCATCTGTAAAAACAGTAATCCCTTCCACAGGATCATCTGAACGCAACACAAGCTGTTCAATAACCTGATGTTGTAACAAAGGCAACAACTTGTCTGATGGATAATGATTTGTGATCAGTCCCTGAAAATCTGCCATAGCTATTTGAAATGGTTCAGATGTCTCAAACAACCACTCCAAATAGCCCTGAGCGACTGGTACAAATATTACAGATGGATCCCTTCCAGTTAACTCACAAATCCGTCGCCTTCCCTTCATGATAAGGTGTGCAAACAATTCAGGTCGTGTCATGATTGTCTTTTTGGGCTGATAGGGCAGGAATACCCATTCCAAAATTCTGACACTGACCACTATTTGACAGATGACACCTAATGGATGTTGTCTACTCCCTCCAGAGTTGACAATCAGATACTGGACTGGCTGATCTTCCAGTATTCTACAGGCGTACCCTGCAGCTATCTTACCTGAGATGTTAACTATAGCTGCTTTTTGCACGTCTGACAAGTCTCTCTGAAGGTCTGCATTAGCAACAGACCCTAGCAAAGGCATCAGAGGAGCTAGA
>NW_020956817.1:3225-4250 GCF_003031625.1 Empidonax traillii
ATCTTTTAGATCTATTATCAGTAGAGCCCAATCATGTGGAATCATTGTAGGGGAGGGTAAACCCGGTTGTAAGGTTCCCATATCCTCTATGACTGCATTTATAGCTCGTAGATCATGCAATAGTCTCCATTTTCCTGACTTTTTTGGAATGACAAATATAGGAGTATTCCATGGGCTTGTAGATGGAACGATGTGACCTGCATCTAATTGCTCCTGAACCAGTTGTTGTACTATTTGCAGCCTGTCTTCCTTCAGCGGCCATTGATCTACCCAGATGGGTTTTTCTGTTCTCCACTTCAGCTTCAAGGTTGGCTGCTTTTCAATGGCCGCTCCCGAAAAGGAGAGGTAACCAGGCGTGCTCCCATCTGACCTAGCAGGTCTCGACCTATCAAACCCACTGGCAAAGATAGTACATAAGGCCTTGTACTCACTGATGCACCGTCAGAAAAACGAAAACTTACTACATCTCTACTGATCCACGTCTGCTGTACACCACCTACCCCTTTCACTCCTGCAGGTGCCATCACCACGGGCCAGGTGTTAGGCCATTTGTGCCTGGGGATGATGGTAACATCCGCTC
Source organism: Empidonax traillii (assembly GCF_003031625.1). Lineage (NCBI taxonomy): Eukaryota > Metazoa > Chordata > Aves > Passeriformes > Tyrannidae > Empidonax > Empidonax traillii. The sequence goes on from NW_020956817.1 coordinate 3,806, forward strand.
CAGTATCAACAAACATAGTCATAGTGCTGGACTGACCATTAGGATGCTGTAGAACTACACTCTCTTCAGGTTTTCCCTGCTTTATGTCTATGGCTAACATCACCTCAGGAGGACCTGTGGAACCGAAACCTTGGTCCCCTCGAGTCCGTGATTCTGCCTTGGGCACCATTGCCTTGAAAGGTACCAGCTGCGCTATTTTGCTGTTAGCGGGAATGAAAACTGGTGGAGTTAAAGTATATACCATGATTTTGATGAGTCCTGTAGCATCAGCATCTATCACTCCTGGCACCACAAAAATTCCCTGACGAGACAAAGATGAACGTCCTAACAAGAAAGCACTTAACCCTTTACCTAAAGGTCCTTTCAGAGTAGAATCAATCAGATATACATTCTGAGTTTCAAGCAAAGTATCTATTGCTGTTGCCAAGTCCACTCCTGCACTCCC
>NW_020956817.1:7542-32880 GCF_003031625.1 Empidonax traillii
TTTCGTGGTCACTATTTCCCAGGCGGCCTTCAACCACTACGTCTCCCACCAGCCCCTCTCTGTTTGTAAACAGCAGGTCTAGCGGGGCCTTACCCCTGGTAGGTTCATTTACCAGCTGATGAAGGAAATTGTCCTCTATACACTCCAGGAACCTCTTAGACTGCCTCTTCTCTGCAGTATTGAGCTCCCCGGTGTCGTTGATAGTCAATAAATACCTTGCTGCTCATGGACTTCAAATTCTGTCTTTGAGCAGTTTTATTTACCTGCCCCTTTTTGGGCATCAATTTGGTGAGCCAGGCAGGAGGTTTTGATCCACCCATCTGCCAAGACCACCGGAGGTCAGGACCCCCTCCCAGGCGCCGAGGTAAGCTTTTTACCTATAAAAGGGGGGGCTCCTGTCTCCGCTGGCTTCTCACGGGTGGACAAGAATCTCTTAAATTAAAAAAAAAGGTATTTATTCTGGATTTTCTGGATTACACCAGTGTCTGTGGTAAAAGTGCTCCATTGCCAATGCAGGACGCTGCTATAAGGCAAGGCACTCCGTAAAGAAGGACGCTTCTTTCAGTCTGTACTGGTTATGTTTAGCCAAATGTTTAGCTGAACATCTGTTTGGGAAAAATTGAGAAGTTGGTATCTCAATAGTTTCCTTCTGGTTTTCTGGTTTAAATAAGGCCTCTGGTTTTCTGGTAAGGCCTTCTGGTTTCTGGGCCCAATGCGTTACACTGTCTTGTTGTATTGTCTTGTCTTATATGTGTAGAATTGTGTGTGATTTCTGTGCTGGATAATACTGTCTATATGTTCTATATGGTTAAGATATCTTTCAGCTGTTACAGAAACTAAGTTTTAGCATTTCGTGGTCTGTGGTGACATCTTGTGGCGTTACTCGGTAAAGGCATTTTACGGTCTGTGATAGTATTTTGTCGGGTTTCACATGGGAAATACTCAAGGGAAAGAAGTGGACCTCAAGACCCCATTAGGATGCATTCTAAAGCATTGGAAAGAATTAGGGGGAATTCCTGGTGGAAATCTAAGTAAAAGAACCCTACTAAAATATTCACAAAATTGGTGGTCACTGTATAAGCTAGATGATAATGAAAAATGGCCACCAAATGGTACTTTAAATTATAATACTTTGTTACAACTTATGGTATTTCTTCGTAGACATGATAAATGGAATGAAGTGATTTACTGTGATTTATTCTTCACCCTAAAAAATAAGCCAAAGTGGCAAAAGGATTGTGGAATAAATGTAGCCCCACAAGATCCCCTTGTGTTAGCACTTGAAAGGGATCAGAAAGATTATAAGCAGAAAAGTCGTTGTTGCGATGCTTGCAGCATTGGGGAAAGGTGTCTTAATCTAAAGAGAAATAGTGATCAAGAAAGCTTAATCAGTCTCACCGATTTACAACCCTTTGCCCCACCCGTAAAGGAGGACACTGGAGACAGCTGGTTGGAGTCTTTCTTTAAGAAAAGAGAAAACAATCCAAAAGGGAAGGGAAAAGGGAAAGACATGCCAGATTTAAAACAGGGTAAGGCAGAAGAGACGCCAGATCGGGAAAAAGATAGGGCAAAGGTCAGCTCACCAGCACCAGGGACGGATGATACTGACGAGGGAACGAGCCACGCATATTATACTAGGGCAGCAGAGCGAAAAGCCAGGGAAAAAGAGGAACAGAAAGTCAAGGAAATAGAAGAGCAAAAAGCTAGGGAAAAAGAGGAACAAAAAGCCAAAGAAATAGAGGAGCAAAAAGATGAGGAAACAGAAAAACAAAAGGCTGAAAGAGTAGAAGGACAAGAAAATAGAGACTTAGAAAAAGGTAAGGCCACAGATAAAACAAAGGGAATGCTTACTATTGCTCCCCTGAGACAAATAATGCCAATAGTAGGAGAGCAGTCGAGAGTCAAAATACCCTTCACAACCAGTGATTTAAACAGTTGGCGGGAGGAAGCCAAGTGCTTCAGGAAAAATCCAGAAGGGGTTGCTAAAAGATTTGAATTAATTGCAAAGAACTTAGATATAGGCTGGGAAGATATAGACCTCATGTTATCAGAATTAACAGAAACAGAAAAAGAACTTATCTTAAAGACAGGAAAAACACATGCTGCTTTGCTACCAGGGAATGCTGGGGAGATATTCCCTACAGAAAATCCAAAGTGGGATCCAAATGATACAATTCAGTATGATTTACTAGTACAATATAGAAAATTAATTGCTTTAGGCTTACGACATGCAATTCCTAAAGCAATAAACTGGGCAGCCCTGTATGATGTGAGACGGACAAGACAAGACCCCCCTCAGATTTCTTAGAGAGACTCAGAGCTGCAATGAGGCAATACACCCCCTTGGACCCTGCATCAGAGACTGGGAAACAACAGTTACTAGGATTACTTATGGGGCAAAGTAATCCGGATATTAGGAAGAGACTGCAAAAACTAGAGCACCCAGCAGATAAGGATTTAGAAATGCTGATGAATGAAACATGCAAAGTATATAATAACCGAGAACAAGAAGAAAAGAAAAGAGAGGATAAAAGGCTTGCCAAAGCTGTAGTCATAGCAATGGCAACACATAAATCAAAACACCCAGGTTCACACTCACAAAATAATAAGAAGAACCGTAGCAAACTTCAGCCAGAAAAGGGTTCAACTCCTCAACAGAGAAAAGTCGAGTCAGATCAGTGTGCATATTGCCTTCAGAGGGGGCATTGGAAAAGAGAATGCCCTAATAAGAAAGAGAAAACTACTATCATTGCCCTTCAGGGTAGTGATTGAAGCGGACCGGTGGGCAGACCCCTGGCTGACCCACTGGTTAATTTGGAACTAGGGGAAAATGAAAAGGAAATGGACTTTTTAATTGACACTGGAGCTACGTTTTCAGTTTTAAATCAGGAATTGGTGCCAAAAAGTGAAGAATTTATCCAAGTAATGGGAGCTACAGACCAATCAGAAAACACTTTCTTTTTGAAACCCCTAAAATATAAAATAGGAAAACAAATGGGGATTCATCAATTTTTGTATTTGCCTAATTCTCCAAAATCCCTTTTAGGTAGGGACTTATTAGAAAATCTGGGAGCTGTGATAAGGTTTGATAAAAATCAAGTTGAATTTCAGGTAAATGAGGACCAATTTATAATGGCCTTAAGCCTAACTGTCAGTTGTGTAAAACCTAAGCCAAGTAATCATAGTGTTGAACAAATAATGAGGGAAACTTATCCACTAGTGTGGGCAACTGATAGTCTTGGAAAATCAAAACAGGCGGCTCCTGTAATCATAGAATTAAAACCAGGAGCAAAATCAGTGCACAAGAAACAATATCCATTAAGGTTAGAAGACAGAAAGGGGATTGAACCCATAATAGAAAAATTCTTAGAATTGGGATTATTAAGAGAATGCGAGTCAGAAGACAATACACCAATTTTACCAGTTAAGAAACCGAATGGGACATATAGGTTGGTACAGGATTTAAGGGCAGTAAACAAAATCACAAAAACCCTACACCCAGTGGTGGCAAACCCTTATACCCTCCTTACAAGGTTAAAGAATAACCTGATTTGGTTTACAGTATTAGACTTGAAAGATGCATTCTTCTGCCTTGCCTTAGCCCCAGAAAGCCAGGACATCTTTGCCTTTGAATGGGAATCTGCTAGCAAAGGTAGAAAAACTCAACTAACTTGGAATGTCTTACCTCAGGGATTAAAAAATAGTCCCACAATCTTTGGAAATCAGTTATCCAAAGAATTGGAGCAATGGGAATGGCCACAGGGAGAGGGCGTCCTTCTACAATATGTAGATGATTTACTCATAGCAACTGAAACTGAAGAAAATTGTGTACAATGGACTATTGCATTGTTGAATTTCTTGGCATTAAACAGATATCGAGTTTCCCAACAGAAAGCCCAATTGGTGCAAGAAAACGTGGTATACCTGGGATATGAAATTTCTGGAGGACAACGATCCCTGGGAACAGAAAGGAAAGAAGCCATCTGCCAGATGCCCAGATCTGACACGGTGAGAGATCTGCGGGCCTTTTTGGGTATGACAGGTTGGTGTCGTTTATGGATATGCCAGTATGGAATACTTGCAAAGCCTCTGTATGAACTGTTAAAAGAAGCCAAGTTATTCTAATTTGGACACCAGAAGCAGAAACAGCTTTTAAGAAACTAAAACAAGAATTAATGAAAGCCCCAGCATTAGGTCTGCCAGATGTAACAAAACCATTCTGGCTATTCTCACATGAACGGCAGGGAATGGCCTTGGGTGTCCTGGCTCAAAATCTCGGACCCCACAAAAGAACCGTGGCCTACTTCTCTAAACAATTAGATGAAGTAAGCAAAGGATGGCCTACCTGTTTAAGGTCAGTTGCTGCCGTAATAATGAACATAGAGGAAGCCAGAAAACTCACTATGGGCCAGAAAATGACTGTTCTAGTATCCCATACTGTGTCAGCAGTACTGGAGCAGAAAGGTGGCCATTGACTGTCACCTTCCAGATTTCTGAAATATCAGGCAATCCTAGTTGAATCTGATGACATAACCATTCAGATAACTAATGTTGTCAACCCAGCCTCATTCCTAGAAGGAAGAATGTCAGCAGAGCCTGTCGAGCATGACTGCCTGGAAACCATCGAAGCTGTATATTCCAGCCGCTCGGACCTCACAGAGGAACCATTCGAAGATGCAGAAAACTGGTTCACAGATGGCAGCAACTTTATGAAACATGGGGTAAGAATGGTAGGATATGCAATAACCACAACAGAACAAGTAATCGAATCAAACCCTTTGCCTGCAGGAACTTCAGCACAAAAAGCGGAACTGATAGCTCTGACCCGAGCTCTTGAACTGACAGAAGGACAACGAATTAACATTTGGACAGATTCTAAATATGCTTTCTCCGTTGTACATGCACATGGTGCAATCTGGAAGGAGAGAGGGCTGCTGACGACCCAGGGGAAAACTGTCAAACATGCTGAGGAAATCCTATGATTGTTAGAAGCCGTCCAACTCCCAGATCAGGTTGCCATAATGCATTGCAAGGGACACCTAAGAGGTAACACTATTCCAGAAATAGCTAACCGAAAAGCTGATGCAGAAGCTAAATTAGCTGCTGCAAGAACTGATGAAATAATCATATCAGCCCTAGTCCCAGAGGAATTAGATACTAATTTTAAGCCGGAGTACCAAGACTCAGATCACAGGTGGATACAAAGGAACAAAAGTAAGATGCTGGATAACGGATGGGGCCAGTTAGAGACAGGACAACTAGTGCTTCCAGAAAAATTAATCTGGCAATTTGTAAAAACAGAGCACGAAAAGGCCCATTGGGCCCTTGAACCACTCTATCAATATTTAAAAGCTAGGATAGCAGGACCAAAACTTTTCACAGCAATAAAGCAAGTCACATCTCCATGTGAACGTTGCTTGAAAAATAACCCTAACACAGGGACTAGAATACAGAAAGGGGCAATTAACAGGGGAAAATTCCCTGGAGAATTATGGCAAATCGATTTCTCTGAACTCCTAAGAAAAGGGGGGTACAGATACCTCCTTGTTTTAACAGACACATTTTCTGGGTGGTCTGAAGCATTCCCATGCAGGACAAATAAAGAGAGGGAAGTAACCAAAGTCCTGCTAAATGAAATCATACCGAGATTCGGTGTACCTAAAAGCATCTCCTCAGATAGAGGCTCACATTTTTGTGCCAAAATTGTAAAAGCAATAAGCAAAGCATTACAAATCAATTGGCAACTACATACACCTGACAGACCCCAAGCTAGTGAGCAAGTAGAGAAAATGAACCATCTCATCAAACAACAAATTGCCAAAATCTGCCAAGAAACCAATTTACAGTGGCACCAGGCTTTGCCTATTGCTCTGATCAGGCTAAGAGTGAAACCTCGTTCAAAGGAGAAACTAAGTCCATTTGAAATCCTATATGGTAGACCTTATGCAATGCAGGCTGTTAACAGCGAAGCTGTGGATCAAATAGGCAATCAATATATACATGATTATGTAATAACAGTGGGAAAACATTTTGATAAAAATGCAACAATAGTGGTAGAAAACCAACCCAAACAACCTGACTGTAAACTACATCCTTTCCATCCTGGTGATTGGGTACATGTTCAGAATCTTTTAGGAAAATCTCTACAGGAAAAGTGGGAAGGACCATTCCAAGTGCTGCTGACCACCTTCACGGCAATCCGAATTAAGGAGCGACCTGCCTGGATCCACTACTCCCGAGTCAAGAAGGCTCCAGAGAACCCCCAAGAGAATTCCTGAAAGAACCCCGACCATGGACTGGCAAATCCCAACGTTATTCTGTGGACTCTTGATAAGTATAATCTCCACACAAAACACCACCATGGAATGACCGTGGTCAAATGCACGGGTTATCACATCAATATTTTCGGGTGAGGCAGCACCTCAACCAGGCATGGCCATTTATGTCCTGCACAATAACATACCATACACACACCAGGACTGGATTAAACCCCCGAAGTCATTATATACTATAATAGGACAACAGAACGAAATAATACAAATAGGGTGCAAAGGTGTTAATACTATAACGCAAAAAACTAAACTGATCGAAATGGTAATAAAGTCCCTGAACAACCAATCACTCACATTTAATCAGGCTAATAGGAACATCTGGATTAAAGCTAAAGGTCCAATTACATGCCGAAACAACGAACAACACATAGCCAAGTGCAAAACAAAGTTAATACTTGATCAATCAGTGTCAGTCCAGTGCTCTTGGGAAAGTAGAGATAGAACTATCTCTGAGACATTCATCATCTAGCTTAAAGCGAAACCCACCACCGAACCGCCTGAAAAGGTAACAGACAAAATCACAACTCCTACTCTGACCTGCAAAGGGATACATAATCTAACCTTTATAGGACCCCATGTAGTAAGACAATCTAACGAGCTGAAATTACTATTAGATTCCACATACTCACTGAAAAGAATCCAAGTAAATATTCAGATAAACATCACACACATACAGAAAGACTGCCAGCCATTCATACAACAGAGCCTTAAAGGCTGGAAGGCATGGCTGGCTGCCAGATCACACCCACGACGCGTACGGAGGGATGCAACCGGGTGGCTTGGCACGGGTTTAGGGGTTTTAAACACGATAGATCAAGAGGTGCTGGTAAATAAACTGAGTGCTGTCACATCCAGCCTAGGGAAACTAAAAGTGCCTCTAAGCTCATCCATACTTACTCTAGCTGAAACATAGTCACTAGCAATTTGATTATTAACCTTGGTTGCCAACCATACATCCCAAGATTTTCTCAGAATCACTGATTATATTGGAAAAGCTAACAAGAAAATTGCACTCGCCTTCCAGTGCATACAAACACAGCAATGGGTACAAACTGTGGCTGCAGGAATACTAAGAGAAGGAACATCTGTAATACTACTTGAGGAGATAAAAGAAATTATAGCCAGAAACAGCTCCACCACTCAATTTGAGAAAAATTATCAGGCGTGGTGGCAACTAGTGAACTTCACATACAATCCACAAAATGAACAAATTGAGGTTTATGTGCTTACTATTAGTGCAGCCAAAGAAAGAATTATCTTTCCTGTTCTGACTTTAGGAACAATAAACCAGAATGTCATAATTAGACCCATAAATCATAACGTGTAAGCACACTATGATTCCTCCAAAAACAAATGGCAATCAATCAGTACAGAAGCCTGTATCCCTAAAGAACAACTAGGGTACATCTGTGAAAATGCAGTCATAGAAAATGAAGATTTGTGTTTAGATACTGAAAATAGTATGTGTACTTTTGAAATACTTCCCCATAATATAAACCAATCGCAAGTGTATTACGTAGGAAATGGATGTGCATGTATTAGAACATTTTGTGATTAGGTTTTATTGATTATTGTTATATAGAAACAAATAATACTAACTTTTGTGTATGTAATTTTACTAAGATGATAGGCTGTGATTTTAATTATACTGTTCCTATTACCACTAGGCAACTAATTGAAGTTAAATATAGTTTATACCATGATGTACCAAAATTGCAGATAGGAATGAAAACTAATCTTTTTAAAGCAATGCTTAAGCATCCTGACATAGAGAGATTAGTCCAGGAAGTGAATAAAAAGTCTCAACGAATGATTTGGTAAGTTGAACACGATTCCACCAATATAACAAATGTCCTGACTAAGATAGAACAAACAGGACAACATCATTGGTGGGATATCTTTACAGGACAATCCCCTTCAGCAACAAAAGTGTTTGACTACTTAATACATCCAATGTTAATTATAGCAATAACCATGCTTTTGCTATCCCTTTTAAATATATGACTGTGGTATAGGTTACACTCTATAGTCAGAAGAACCCAAATATTATGGGCAATAATGCACACTCACACTTCCCTGGAACTTGACGAAAGAGTTCGTAAGTTCTAAGAAAGGGGGGGAATGAAACAGGAAGGGTTAATCGAAACACTTTTACTGTAAACCCATAAGAACCCCCCTACCCCCCTGTGTGACTTATAGTTTACCGTAAGCTATATTTAGTTTACTGTAAGCTATATTTCGTACAGGAAGGCTATGTCCTGTACTGAGGGCATTAGACCTTAAAGGAACCACAACAAACACTAGACAAAGAACTCAACACCCATAAATCTCATCCAGAGGAGCCAAGGTAGACATTGGAATAGGTAAAGTAGGCCTAGAGCCAAGGGTTTCTTCAAGCCTGGACGATCAGAACATGAGAACAATAGAAAGTACGAAAGGTCCCCGGGGTTACACGATGAAGAAGAGTAGATTTAAGACCCCACGAGGAAGTAAGGCAGGATCTACCACCATAATATATCTCAAAATAGAGACCACGCCTCAATCTCCGCCCCGACTCCACCTGCTATGAATATTGTAATCTAATGATGCAATACTATGAATATGCATGTAGTTATGTTGTAATCATGATTAGAAAACTGTATAAATTGCTTGTTTTCACTGAACCACTTCGGAGCTTTTTGCCTGGCCCAAGCTGGGAAAACTCCCCGATGTCGTTAATCGTTCAATAAATACCTTGCTGTTTAAGGCCTAACATTCTGTCTTTAAGCAGTTTTATTTACCTGCCTTTTTTGGGGCATCAAAAAGATGGGAAATAAACACAGCATAGATAAGGGGACATCCTTGGACGAGGTTGTGCAAAATTAGGTGTGCTGGTTTAAAGGTAAACCGGCAGGAGAAATGAACCCAGCTCAAAAGAGATTATGAGTCAGAATTACAATTTTATAAAAATAATACAATAAATACAATTATACAGATGAACAATTACTTTTAACCCACAAAAACCCAGATGTATAACACGGCACCCTGGGAGACAAAGAGAATGGTGTTCCTTGGCCCCTTTGCTGAGTCCCACATGGTACCCCTGAGTCCAAAAATAAAAGGAGAGGAAGAATCTGTTGGTGCAAGTGATGGTCGCAGTCTGATCAAGAGTGGCGGTAGCAGTCTGGTTGAGAGTGGTGGTTGCAGTCCAGTTGAGGTTCTGGTTCTCCTCTGGATCCCATGAGTGTAACCAGAAGTCCCAGGACTCCAAGATTATATACACTCAGGTTCAGGCAGGAATGCTCAGTACCTTCCCCAGGGTGGGGAGTTCCACAGTGGGTGATTGTGAGTAGTGGGTGTGAGGACAGGAACATCATCCTATTTCACAGGCCTTTTAACACCCAGCTTATAGCCAGAGGGGTCAGGTGTGCTCTGGGCAGCTGCTGCAAATGGTCTATTGTTAACAGTTTCTGGCAAATGACATAGAGGATGTAGAATACGCAGTTTGGGTTACAGCCACACAGTGATGAACTGGTACCAACTTTTCTAACTAGGACATTAGGAGAAATTGTTCAGTACAGTAGAATTTTGCAAGGACCATGCAATAATGCTGTGCCAGGAGGATTAGTCAGCTATAACCTGATCTGCTCGCTCAGCAGGCCAATGGCCATCACAAAACTTTAATGACACACTTGTAGTTAGTGTCTCTGTAGATCAGGTAGCCTCCAACATCAGGAAATATTTTAAGAAGTATATGCCAGTGTGGTGGGGACCAGTACAGATGTGGGACTGTTGGTCTCAACACAGCCTGTATGCATTAAAACAAAGGAAGGAGTGGCACCCACCGTGAGACAGAACCCTATTCCTCTGGAAACCAAGAAGAGTATCCAGAAGCAGACAAACCAATACTTAGAGAACAAGCCTTTAAAGCTATAAAAGGAGCTTTAGTGTCTGCTCCTGCTCTTGGACTCTCAGATCCTTCAGTCTGTACGTACATTAACATAAAGATATAGCCAGTGGAGTGGTAACACAGAATTTAGGACCCCATCAGAGACCAGTTGCATATTAGTTCAACTAGATCCAGTTGCAGCAGTAGCATGAGGTTGTATTAAGTCAGTGGAAGCAACAGCAACAATATTAGAAGAGAGCTGCCCCCTTATTCTGGGACATGCTGTAAATGTCCATATTTAAATCCATATCTAAACCTGGATATGTTTACTTGTTTGTGTGACAGAGGCTTTCATCTGAAGATCTAAACACCATCAAAGTGAGGTTGTGCTGCAAGAGATGGACACCTGCTTTGATGTAAAATGAAAAATTCTTCACAGCAGGTAGATATTATGGCTGTTGCAAATCTACCTGGGCTTCTTTTAGGTATATATCAAGAGGAAAATACATATAGAGACAGATTCAGTTTGGATTATTCTCTGTGTATCTGCTCCAATGTTGGTTCCAGCCGGTTGGACCCTTTTCATTGGTTTTAATGGCTTTCCAATCAGGATCTAAGGTCTGATTTTATGTTCAACGACCCAGTTGTTCACGATGAGGCTTCAGTAATTTCAAAGTAACCGGAATTGCCAAACAATTTTAGATATAAATGGTTCACTTCTCTCATAAATTTTACAAAAGCAGCTCCACTGACAGGGTTCCCAAAATTAGCAGCAGTAACTCCTGCAAAAGAGGCATGAAGTCTAACCTTCTTCTTTGTATTTTAACTTGTGCAGAACTGTCTTAAACAGCATCTCCCCCAGAGTTGTGATAGTATTGTTACTGAACAAGTAATATTTCTTTAAAAAGGAGCCTATGCAGCAGTGGGGGAAAATGATGAGAGGAGATTTAATCCATGAAATAGATAACAGATGATGGGCAAGCTCTAGGTGATGTCGATGTGTTAGAAAAACAGATTAAAAGTTGTCCCAGTTTAAATGAGACAAGGGTCTTTTACTGAGGATGGGTTAGGAGAAAAGACCCAAACTTCTCTTTCTAAGATATTATAAATCCAAAATTAGGAGGCTCCGATTGAAGGAAAACAAATTATGGAAAAGGGAAAAATAACAGCCCTTTATTAAAAGGTATGTGTGTATTAACAGGAACAAGGAAAAAAAACAAGTAAAACAAGCAAGCAATACTCCTATACCCACCAATAATCCCCTTCAAGAACAAAACTGATAAACCAGCAAAAGGAAAAGTAAATAGTTCGATTTTTTGCACACTTTGGTGCAGTTCCAACCACAGTCAGCAGGGGGCGCTGTCAGGTCACTGGAGATGCAAAACTTGTAATGTCCTGTACCATTCACCAGGTAGCGCTGTTGGATCACTGGAGGAGCAGAACTTGTAATGTCCAGTGCCCGTCACCAGGCAGTGCTGTGGGATCCCTGGTCAAAAATTCAGCTGGTTAGGATTCGCTGTAAGCGGGGCCTGCAGCCAGCAACTGCTGGTCCCTTTTCCATTCCTTCTAGCCACAGCTCCAAGATGTGGTGCTGAAGGACAGCAACGACCAGCCCGAGATGCCACTCCAAGAAAAAAGCATCGACAAACCTGAGCCCATCCAAGTGCCCACCCCACTCTGAGAAAAGCGGCAGTGGTGTGTCCAAGTCCAGTTGTGTACGTACCTCCTGGTAGAGTGGAAGCAGCCTCAGGGGGAACAGACAAGCAGCAGAGTAGGGGCAGGTGCAGGGAAAAAACAGTGGCAGACCCAGGCACGAAGAGCTGAGCCAAATACTGCCAATCACAACCGAGCACAGTGGTCCAGAAAAGCAAACAGTGCAGAGCAGATGTTCTAACTTTTGGGGGTCTGTTCATAATTTTTTTCCTTCATCTTGGATTCAGGGATAGGAAATGTTAACCTGTTGCCTAAATGGCTGTGGGGAAAAAAAGACGCCAAGCCAAATTAGGTAGGAGATAAGGATACAAAGGCTTTAATGAGCCCCCAGGCTTTCGGAATACCCCCAACGCGCGCTCCTGAATACAGGTGTTCACAGTTTTTATAATGATGTTATTCCTGCTTGGGCTTGGCTACTCCTCAGGAACCACTCAGGTGAGAGAGGGGTGGGACAGGCTCGTTAGCTGGTGCTCCAGAGGGCTATATAAACATCTCCAGGGAGCATGAGCAACCTGGAGCGTGGCGAACAGGAGCAGGCAACACGGGTGTGGCACATCAGTGAGGGTGTGACACGGCAGTTTGCACAGCAATTCACACAGGCAGGGCGAACAGACAGGGCACAACTAACTCCTAGTTTGTTTGTTTGTGGTTTTTTGTTTGTTTGTTTGTTGTTGTTATTTTTCCATATTTCAACCCTAACCAGTAATGGTTTCTAAAAAAATTAAAGCCGTCGCTACTGTTAACACTAGGAGTGTGTTGACGCAGACAGAACCCTCCAAGAAGGATGCAACCATTCAGGTCTCTGGCTCCGCAGACTGTTTGACCCTGACAGCAGTGTCAGAGGACATTGCGAGAAGCACCTGTGTGCAATGCGAGCAGGTCAATGATTTGCTCTTCATAGTAGCAGAGTTCAAGGAAGAGATAGAGAGGTTGAGAAGTATTAGGGAAAGTGAAAGGCAAATAGACTGGTGGAGTCACCCTTTCGACCCTCAAGGAAGTCCAGCAGGAGACAGCGATGCCTTGCCCCTCCTGCTGTCAGGAGGCAAACCGAGTGGATGGGGGGGAATGGAAACAGGTCCCTGTTTGGAGAGGTAAAAGAACACCCTCTCGATCCCCATCACCTCCCCAGGTGCCCTCAAACAACAGATATGAGGCCCTTGACTCTGAAAGTCAAGGAGAGGGCAGGCAAGAGGAAGTTCTGTCTGCAGGTTGCACCCTGTCTACCAGACGGGTTACAACTACAGCTATAAGAAAAAAAAGAAGGGTAGTTGTGGTAGGTGACTCCCTTTTGGGGGGAACTGAGGGCCCTATATGTCGACCAGATCCATCCCACAGGGAGGTTTGCTGCCTTCCTGGAACCAGGGTGAGGGACATTGGTAAGAGACTTCCTGAGCTAATTCGGACCTCAGATTACTATCCACTGTTGGTAATCCAGGTTAGCAGTAATGATATTAATAGAAGACGTGCCAGGGCAATCAAAAAGGATTTCAAAGCACTGGGTAGATCAGTTCATGGGACAGGCGCACAGGTAGTATTTGCCTCAGTTCCTTTACTTGCTGGAATGAATGAGGAGATGAATGAGGAGAAGAGTAGGAAAGTCTACCTTATCAATAGGTGGCTAAAGGATTGGTGCCACCATCAAAATTTTGTGTTTTTTGACCATGGGGAAAACTCCACAGTACACAGTCTTCTTAAATCAGATGGGCTTTATGTATCTAGGAGGGGCAAAAGGACTGTAGCCCCTAAGTTAGCAGGGCTCATCAGGAGGGCTTTCAACTAGGTTTGAAGGGGGAAGGGGTTGAATCCAGGCTCTCCATGGTGCCTAAGTGACTGTGGGGAAAAAAAGACTCCAAGCCAAATTAGGTAGGAGATAAGATAAGGATGCAAAGGTTTTAATGAGCCCCCAGGCTTTCCGGAATATCCCCAACGTGCCCTCTGGAATAGAGATGTTCACAGTTTTTTTGATGATTTTCATCCAATCCCCATCCGGCCACCACCCAGGTTCCGCTCCAGCCACACCTCTTGGGAATTGGGTCTGGGGGCGTTTTGGGACCCTCTCTTCTTCATCTTCATCTTCCTCAGAGCACGTAATGTCCTTGGAGGCCTTCCAGAGTCCTAGGACTGAAGGTTGTTGAGTCTATGGCTATATCTTCTTCCATAGGGTTAGGATGTTCCCTATAATTCTACCTTGAAAAAGAGACAAAACAGGTTAGTGGAATTTATGGGAATTGATATGGGAATGGGTAAAAGGGGTTTGAGCTGGTGTGTTAAAGGGTAAAGGGATAATATGCTGCTACTCTAAAATCTACATTTACTACATAACTACTTCTAAGATCTACAAAAATTAAAAAAATGAAAACATCAAAACTCCAAGGTATCATCAAAGAGAAGCCCAGGGATGAAAAGCCTGAGTTAAGAGTAAAATCAGCAGCCCAGCAGAAGTACATGTACACTAATGCACACAGCATGGGCAACAAACAGGAGGAGCCGGAAACCATCGTGCAGCAGGAAAGCTATGACGTAGTTGCCATCACAGAAACGTGGTGGGATGACTTGCATGACTGGAGTGCTGCCATGGATGGCTACAAGCTCTTCAGAAAGGACAGGAAGGGTAGGAGAGGTGGAGGGGTGACTCTATATGTTAGAGAGTCCCTTGACTCTGTAGAACTTGAGGTCACCAATGATAAGGTTGAGTGCCTGTGGATCAGAATCAGGGGGAAGGCCAACAAGGCTGATATCCTGGTGGGAGTCTGTTATAGACCACCCAACCAGGATGATGAAGGGGATGAATTATTCTACAAGCAGCTAGCAGATGTCTCAAAATTGCCAGCCCTTGTTCTTGTGGGCGACTTCAACCTGCTGGATATCTGCTGGGAGTTCAACACGGCAGAGAAGAGGCAGTCTAAGAGATTCCTGGAGTGTATAGAGGATAATTTCCTGCTCCAGCTGGTAAATGAACCTACCAGGGGTGGGGCCCCACTAGACCTGTTGTTTACAAACACAGAGGGGCTGGTGGGAGATGTAGTGGTCAGAGACCACCTGGGGCACAGTGACCATGAAATAATAGAGTTTGCAATACTCAGGGATACAAGGAAGGCCACCACTAAAACCTCTACACTGGATTTCCGGAGGGCAGATTTTTGCCTGTTCAGAAGACTGGTCCAGAGCATACCCTGGGAAAGAACCCTTGAAAACAAGGGAGTGCAGGAGGGATGGACGTGCTTCAAGAAGGAAGTCTTGAGTGCACCGGAACAGGCTGTACCAGTGTGCCAAAAGGCAAACCGGCAGGATAGACGACCAGCTTGGTTGAACAGGGAGATTCTGAAGGAAATCAGGGATAAAAAGAGAGCTTACAGACTATGGAAAATAGGGCTGGCTACTCAGGATGAGTTTAGGAGTCTAACTAGGTCATGCAGAAAGAAAATTAGAGAGACAAAAGCGCAATTTGAAGTCAACTTGGCAACTTCTAAGGATAAGAAAAAACGCTTCTATAAATATATTAATAACAAAAGGAGGGTCAAGGAAAACCTCCATTCTTTGTTGGACTTGGAGGGGAACATAGTTAACAGGGATGAGGAGAAGGCTGAGGTATTTAACACCTACTTTGCCTCAGTATTCACCAGTAGGAGAGGTGGCCCTTGGGACAGCTGGCCTCTGGAGCTGGTAGACAGGGACAAGAAGCCAAAAAACCCCACTGTATTCCAGGAGGAAATAGTCAGTGACTTACTGAGCCACCTGGATCCACACAAGTCCATGGGACCAGATGGGGTCCATCCTAGGGTGATGAGGGAGCTGGCAGAAGAGCTTGCCAAACCGCTCTCTATCATTTACCAACAATCCTGACTCTCTGGGGAGGACCCAGATGACTGGAAGTTGGTGAATGTCACGCCGATCTACAAAAAGGGCTGCAAGGAGGACCCGGGAAACTACAGGCCTGTCAGCCTGACCTCACTGCCTGGCAAGGTTATGGAGCAGATCATCCTGAGTGCAATCACATGGCAGCTACAGGATGGACAAGGGATCAGACCCAGCCAGCACGGGTTTAGGAGGGGCAGGTCCTGCCTAACCAACCTGATCTCCTTTTATGATCAGGTGACCCACCTGGTGGATGAGGGAAAGGCTGTGGATGGGGTCTATCTGGACTTCAGCAAAGCCTTTGACACTGTCTCCCATAATATACTCCTGGAAAAGCTGGCAACCCATGACTTGGACAAGGGCACTCTGTGCTGGGTTAAGAACTGGCTGGAGGGTCGGGCCCAGAGAGTGGTGGTGAACGGGGCTGCATCCAGTTGGCGACCAGTCACCAGTTGTGTTCCCCAGGGATCAGTGCTGGGCCCAGTCCTGTTAACATCTTTATCGATGATTTAGATGAGGGGATTGAGTCCATCATT
Organism: Empidonax traillii; assembly: GCF_003031625.1. Classification (NCBI taxonomy): domain Eukaryota; kingdom Metazoa; phylum Chordata; class Aves; order Passeriformes; family Tyrannidae; genus Empidonax; species Empidonax traillii. Next base: position 23,847 of record NW_020956817.1, read on the forward strand.
AGCAAATTTACAGATGACACCAAGTTGTGAGGGAATGTCGACCTGCTGGAAGGCAGGAGGGCTCTGCAGAGGGACCTGGATAGGCTGGAGAGTTGGGCTGATTCCAACGGGATGAAGTTCAGCAAGGCCAAGTGCCGGGTCCTGAACTTTGGCCACAACAACCCCCTGCAGCGCTACAGGCTGGGCACAGAGTGGGCAGAGAGTGATCAGGCGTTGGAATGACCTGCAACTGAATGTTGCTCTGGGGGTATTGTCACAGACCCTGGGAAACCAGCGAAGGGCTGTGGCCTACTTCTCCAAACAGCTAGACAATGTTAAACAAGGGTGTCTGGGGTGTTCAAGAGCTGTTGCAGCAACTGTTATCCTAATCCAGGAGGCCCGAAAATTCACCCTTGGGCAACCCATTGTTGTGTTTGTACCCCATGCAGTCCAAGATGTGCTTGAGCAAAATAGGGGGGTCACTGGTTTTCCCTTAGCAGAATGACTAAATACAAAGCTGTGTTGTTGGAACAGGATGACGTTACTCTGAAAACAACATGTATTTTAAATTCTGCTATGTTTCTGTCCTCAGCAGTGACAGTGTGCCTGCGCATGACTGTTTGCAGACCATTAAGGAGACCTATTCCAGCTGACAAGACCTGAAGGACATGCCTCTGGAAAACCGAGATTGGGGACTGTACACGGATGGAAGCAGTTTCATGTGGGATGGTGAGTGAACGACAGGATATGCAGTGACAACCAAGGACGAGGTAATCAAGGAGAAGGCCTTGCCAGCAGATGTATCATCTCAAAAAGCAGAACTGACTGCACTAACAAGAGCTCTAGAGCTGAGTGAAGGAAAGAAGGTAAATATATGGACAGATTCTAAGTATGCATTCAGTGTTGTACGTGCCCATGGAACCATCTGGAAGGAGAGACGGTTACTAACTGCCCAAGGCAAACATGCAGACCAAATCCATGCACTCCTGCAGAGTATTTGGAAGCCTGAGGAAGTATCTATCATGCATTGCAGAACTCATCAAAAGAGGAAAACAACGCCCAAATTTGGAAATCATTTTACCGACCAGGCGGCAAAAGGGTTTGCAGAAAAAGATATCCTAGCAGTAATACCACAGAAGGAAATCGATCTTACAGGGTTCATTCCAAATTATGATGAGAAAGACCACAAGTTAATTAAGTCCCTTAAAACTGAAATCAAAGAAAGTGGATGGGCTGTTACACCAACAGGACAGGTTGTGGTCACACCCCAACTCCTTAGGGAGGTAGCTCTGCGGGAACATGAGGCTACCCACTGGGGAACAGAAAACCTTCTAAAACATCTGAAGAAGGTAGAAATAGGGACAGGTATGACCGAAGTCGTGCAATTCATTGTAAGTAAATGGAATCTGGGTCTGCTGGATACTTCTTTTGTGTTAGTCAATTACCCAAGGCAAAACCAACCTGCCCATTCAAAATCCCTCTCACACAGTGGGGCAGGGGGGAGGAAAAAATTCCTTGCTTACTTTCTTTTTGTTTTTCCTTTAGAACAAGTAAACCTATGACAACACCCTCTAAATTTCATTAGCATGTTTAGTCTTCTCTTCAAGGTAGAATTGTAGAAAAACATCCTAAGGCTTGGACCAGGATATCACACAGACACAGCAACCTTCAAGCCCAGAACTTTGGAGGAACTCCAAGGACTGTACATGCTGAAAAGAAGATAAAGATGAGGAAGAGGGCATCCCAAACTCCCCTAGACTCAATTCCTGAAGGGGTGTGTCGGGGGGCAGAACAGGGCAGAACCAGGGGTGGATAAACCTGGAATTGGATCAACCTTATTATAAAATCATAGAAACCCTACTGGGGGAGGGCACACGTGGTATGTATTCCTCTAGGCCTACAGACTCATTAAAGGACCAGCTCTCTTTATGTTATCTCCTATACTAAATTGGCCTGGAGTCTTTTTCTCCGTGGTCTTTTAGGCAACAATAACCTGGGAGATAGTGTCCATGGTTAAATCCACCCCTTGGTCATGAGCCCATCTGTATGTTGCATCTCTTCCCTGATGACCTGAGGCATCATGGGCCCACTGAGCTTGAAATAATTCACCTTTGTGTTGCAAGTCAAAATCTACTTGAGACAATTTAATCTTGGCAGTCCAATCTACCTGTTCATTCTTCCACTGTTCTTCTGTAGCCCAACTCTTAGGTATATGTGCATCTACATGATGTACTTTCACCATCAATTTCTCCACCTTGGCAGAGATGTCTCGTCACATTTCAGCAGCTGTTACAATCTGCTTAAATATTGCAGAAAGAACTTCAGATTCTAATATTCCCTTGAGCAAAATTAAAACTCACACAAGTTATCTGTTGATACCAAAAACTGATTTTATTAATATCTAAGAGATGCAAAGAGAAAGAGGAAAAAATAAAAAAAGATTGGAAAATGCTAAGATTATTTTTTAGAAGCAGAGAAAAGATACTGCCGAAAACTACCTTTCTGCCATGCTGGTGTGAGTGGGGGAGAGAAGCAGATTTCTGCCTTTTTTTTTTTTCTCTGTCTCTGCCACTTTTCGGAGTTATCTCTTTAGCTGCAGGGGGTTACAGGATTCATCCTGATTTCTCCAGCCTTTAGAGGGGTATCTCCAACAAGTACACATGTCCCTTATTAATGTTCTAATTCTGAGTGAAGACCACATTTCTGGAGGGTCTCCTGGTCCTTCTTTGCATGTTATAACCTTTGAGCACTTGAATAAAGGACTATCTTCTACTTGAGGCACCGTAAATTTGGGTTCTGTAAATTTGGATTCAAAAAATTGTTGTACAGACCATGCCCACATTAAGTTTTTCCCATTACTTGGAGTTATATGTTATATTAGGAAGTTGTACACACCAGGCAGGACTAAAAGCTGTGGCATATTTACTTTCGTATACATCTGGTGTGTATAATGGGTCAAAGAGTGGGTCCCATGAGTAAATAAGGCAGGGTTGTCTAGCATTATATTCCTCAAAGGTTATCATTCCAGGTTTAAATTCACCTTTACTTGAATTAATAGATGGGTGAGGGGATTCAATTTGACATAAGATGGTTACATTTACCTTTGGATGCATAGTTTTACAGTATTTACCGTGTGACATCCAGTCCCGAGTTATATTAGGAGGTGGGGTATAAGTCTGGTAAAGGCCATGCACTATAGGAATACCTTTCCAGAGTATTTGGGTTCCATTGGTTTTGTTTGTCCACTGTTTAGGTAGGGGCAATGGGGCCGTCACACTAGTCATGTTAAAAACAAAAGATAAATTCAATGATATCATGAAAAGCATTGAGTTGAAATTGCTCTTGCTGCTTATGGGGAGCTAGGGTGGCCCAATAACTGCACCTTAGATATGGAGTCTAAGGGCTTTCTTTCCTTGTGGAAAAGGCTGTCAGTCGCTTGCAGAAACTCTGCTGAAATTTCCAGTCTGACTCCCAAAATTGAACACAGATGAATATTCCCCCAGACAAAAGGTGGAGGGACAGAATGCTCTTGCTGCCCGCGGAGAGTCCAAGATGGCCCATCAGCAGCACATTAGAGACTGAGGGAAAGGGCTTTCTTTTCTGGAGGAAAGGGCTATTACTCACTTATGGGAATCCTGCACTCAAATTGCCAGTCCAGTTCCTAAAAGTAAATAGAGAAAAAGATTCCTCCGAGAAAAAAAGTACCAACGCAGAAAATTCTTCCTGCCTATTGAAAGCCCAGGGTGGCCCACTAACTGCAGCGGACACCCAAATGTTACAGGTTTTCCTTCTGGGGGGAAAGGGCTGCCAGAAAAAAGGTGCCAGGACAGAAAGCTCTTGCTCCCTATGTAGTACCAAGGGTGGTCCATAAACTGCACCATAGAGACTGAGGCTAAACTCTTTCTTTCCTGGGGGAAAGGGTTGTCTTTCCCATGAAGGAACCCTGCACATCAATTGCCAGTCTGACTCCCAAACTTGAATGCATACAAAGATTTTCTCCGACTAAATGTTCAAGGACAGAAAGATCTTGTTGTCAGTGGAGTGCCCACAGTGGCCCAAAAACTGCACCTGAAACCCAAAGGTTACAGACTTTCTTTCCCGGGGGAAAGGGTTTTTTTTCCCTTGCAGGAACCTTGTGCTGATATGACCAGTCCAACTACTGAAATTGTATATGGACAAAGATTCCCCCTAGACAAATGGTGCCAGGACAGAAAACTCTCTCTGCTTACGGAGTTCCTAGGGTGGTCCACAAGTTGCATCTGAGAGACTAGGTCTAAGGGATTTCTCTCCTGAGGGAAACAGTTGTTTGCTTGCAGAAAGCCTGCACTGAAATTGCCAGTTCTACTCCCAAAATTGAATATGGAAGAAGTGTCCTCACAGACAAATTGTGCCTGGACAAAAAACTCATTCTGCCAGTGGAGTTCCCAGAGTGGCCCACCAACTGCACCTAAAGCCCAACAGTTACAGGCTTTCTTTCCTGGGGAAAAGGGTTGTCATTCGTCTAAAAGAACTGTGGGCTGAAATTGCCAGTCTGACTCACAAAATTGAAAATGGATGACCAATCTGCCAAGGTAAGAGGTGCCAGAGGAGAAAACTCTTGCAGCTTATGGAGTGCCCTGGGTAGCCCACAAAATGTCCATGAGAGTGAGGCTAAAGGTTTTCTTTCCTGGAAGAAAGAGTTGTTGATCACTTACAGGAAACTTGTGCTTAAATTGCCAGTGCAATTCCCAAAATTGAATGTGGATGAACAATCCTCCAAGAGACAAGGTTCCAGGACAAAAAGCTCTTCCCACCAATAGAGTGCCCAGGGTGGTTCTCAAATGGGCTTTGAAAGACCAAGGTTAAAGGATTTCTTTTCTGGGGGAAAGGGTTGACTTTCTCTTCCAGGTCCCCTTCGCTGAAATTGCAAGGCTGACTCCCAAAATTGAAAACGAACTACCAATCCTCCAAGGTAAAAGGTACCAGGAGACAAAGCTCTTGCAGCTTATGGAGTGCCCAGGGTGGCCCATTGCCAGAAGGTGAGACCGAACCTATTATGGAGTACCCAGGGTGGCCAATCATCAGCACCTGAGACACTTAGGGCAAGCGTGGGAATGCAAATTCTTCATGACACTGCAGAAATGAGAAGAGATTTCAGCAGGAAACCATGGCATTTAAGCAAAAACAAGGAAGAACTGTCTGCACTCACTGCTTGAAGTCTTGCCTCATCTGTGATAAGCAAGACAAGCAAAGAGACTTGTACATAGTGTGTTATAACTCTCTTTATGGCTTTGTTTTGCTTGCCTCATCAGTGGTTGTAACCATAATGGAAAACTGCTAGGTTACCTGTGTAATGGAAAAGTACCCCCTGTGTGTCCCTTCCCCTGAACCCTGACTATGAAAGTAGCGGAAAAGTTTTGGCATGCATGCTCCTTCCCTAAATCCTATATATTCCAAAGCTCATAATCAATAAACGATTCAGTTTGTCCATAAAACTTGGGTCTGTGATGAAGTCCCTACAGGTAAGAACTTTCTTTCCTGAGGGAAAGCTGTACTGTTCTCTTTCTGGAGCCCTGCACTGACATTGCCAGACCGACTACTGAAATTGTGTACAAAGATTCCTCCCAGACAAAAGGTACCAGGAGAGAAAACTCTTGCTGCCTTTGGATTGCCCAGGGTGGCCGAAAAACTGCACCTGAAACCCAAAGGTTCCAGGCTTTCTTTCCTGATGGAAAGGGCTGTCATTTGCTTTCAGGAACCCTCTGCTGAGATTGCCAGTCCGACTCACAAAATTGATAACTGACAAAGATTCCCCTCAAACAGAAGGTTCCAGGACTGAAATCTCTTGAAACTTATGGAGTGCCCAGGGTGGCCCATTACAAGCAGTTGAGATACTGAGGGTAAGGGCTTTCTTTCCTGGGGGAAAAGGATGTTGTTCCCTATATGGAACCCTGTGCTGAAATTGCCAGTCCGACTCCCAAAATTGAATATGGATAAAGATTCCTCCCAGACAAAAGGTGCCAAGAGAGAAAGCTCTTGCTTCCCATGGAGTGCCCAAGGTGGCCCAAAAACTGCGTCTGAAACCCAAAGATTACAGGCTCTCTTTCCTTATGGAAAAGACTGTCTTTCACTTCTAGGAGCCCTGAGTTAAAATTGAATATGAATTAAGATTCCTCAGAGGCAAACTGTGCCAGGACAGAAAGCTCTTGCTGCCTATGGAATGTCTTGAGTGGTCAACCATCTAAACCTGAGAGACTGAGGCTTAGAGTTTTCTTTCCTGAGGGTAAGGGCTGTCATTTGCTTGCTGGAACCCTCTGCTGAAATGGCCAACCTGTGCCTAGACAGAAGGCTCTAGCTGCACATGGAGTGCCCAGGGTGGCCCATCACCTGCATAAGAAACCATGAGGATAAGGACTTTCTTTCCTGGGAGGAAAGGGCTGTCGTTCGGTTGCAGTAGCTTTGAGCTAAAATTGCCAGTGCGACTCCCAAAATTGAACATGCATGAAGATTTCCCCCAGAAGGAAGGTGCCAGGATAGAAAACTTTTTCTACCATTGGCACCCCCAAGGTGGTCCATTAACTATAGATGACACAGAAAATTTACAGGCTTTCTTTCCTGAAGGGAAGGACTCTCCTTGTCTTCCAGGAATCCTGCCTCGAAATTACCAGTCCGACTCCCAAAACTGAATACTGATGAAAATTCCTCCTAGACAAAAGGAGCCAGGACAAAAAGTTCTTCCTCTTAATTGAGTGTCATGAGTGACATACTAATTACATCTTACACCCAAATGTGTGAGAGAAAGAGAAAGGCTCTCTTTCCTTGGGGAAAGGGGTATTGTTCGTTTGCAGGGACCCTACTGTGAAATTGCCAATCCAATTCCCAAAATTGAATACTGAAGAAGATTCCTCACAGGCAAAATGTGCCAGGAGAAAAAGGTCATGCTGTCCATGGAGTGCCAAAGGTGGTTCACCAGAAGAATGGTGAAAAATGGCAAATGGCTGTTGTTCACTTGCAGGAGGTTTGTAATTGCCAGTGCGACTCCAAAAATTAATTACAGATGAAGATTCCTCCCAAGCAAAAGGTGTCAGGACAAAAAACTCTTCCTGGTAATTGAGTGGCAAGGGTGGTGCACTAACTGCCCCTTACACCCAAAAGTAACAGGTTCTCTTTCCTTGGGGAAAGGGCTGTCTTTCACTTGCATGGACCCTGTGTTGGAATTGCCTGTCCAACTCCTAAAATTGAATACTGAAGAAGATTCCTCCCAGAAAAAATGTTCCAGGACAGAAAGTTCTTTCAGTTTATGGAGCACCCAGCCTCTTGCCACAAGCTGAGGAACTGAGGATAAGACCTTTCTTTCCTGGGGAAAGGAGCATTGATCTTTTGAAGAAATTGCTAGTCCGACTACTGAAATTGAATAAGGACAAAGATTCCTCCCAGACAAAAGGTGTCAGAACTGAAAGCACTTGCTGCTTATGGAGTGCCCAGGGTGGTCAGTCACCAGGACCTGATAGACTGGGGTAAGAGTTTTCTTTCCTGGAGGAAAGGATTGCTGTTCTCTTGCTGGAACCCTGTGCTTAAATTGCAAGTCCGACTCCCCATATTGAATATGGATGAAGGTTCCTCTCAGAAAAAAAGGTGTCAGGAGACAAAACTCTTGCTTTCCATGGAGTGTCCAGGGTGGTCCACCAGAAGCACATGAAAGACCAATGGAAAGGACTTACTTTTCTGGGGGAAGTGGCTTTTACTTGCGTGCAGGAGGTCAGCACTGTAATTGCCAGTATGACTCCCAAAATTAAACACGGACGAAGATTCCTCCCAGGCAAAAGGTGCCAGGACAGAAAACTCTCATTGCCCATGTAATACCAAGGGTGACACAAAATCTTCACCATAGAGACTGAGGCTAAGGTCTTTCTTTCCTGGTGGAAAGGACTGTCTTTCACATGAAGGAGCCCGATGCATCAATTGCCAGCCTGACTCACAAACCTTAATGCAGACAAAGATTCTCCCAGAAAAAGGTTTAAGGACAGAAAGATCTTGTGACCAATGAAGTGCCCACAGTGACCCAAAAACTGCACCTGAAACACAAAGGTTTCAGGACCCACCAGTGTAGTGCATATCTTGAGGTGTTTGGTGTTTTTTTTGTTTTGTTTTGTTTGTTTTTTTTATTGCTGGGAAAAGTGGGACCTACAGATCTTGTGGGGTTGCACCACTTATTGTTGATAAAAGTGGGACCTACAGATCTTGTGGGGCAGTGCCACTTATTGTTGAGAAAAGTGGGACCTATATAGCCTGTAGGGCTGCGCTCCTTATTGTTGAGAAAAGTGGGACCTACATAGCTTTTGGCACTGTGCCACTTGTGTTTTTGGGGTGACAAGCTAGAGAGTGTAGCTGCCACCCCATGTGTTTTTTTTTTTCTTGTCCTCATGCTAGTTGTGTTGTCTGTCCATTGTGTTGTTGTGAGCTCAAGGTGTTGTTATTGGTACCATAATATCTTATCTGTTAAATGGGGGTTTTTCATTGGACCCTACCATGCTGGTGTGTGCAGTGTCAGCTGGTTGCCGTCTGACAAGACTCATCCTGAATCAAGTGCTATTGCATGTGAGTGTGTTGGGGGCTGTGAGTTGAGGAGCGAGCATGAATTTGTTAGTAAAAGTGTTGAAACCCCAGGATGGGGGTCTGGGAGGTGCCCCTCCTGTTGAGCGTCCGAGGTGGACGCCCTTGGAATACGCTCTGGGATTGTTTAGAAGTCGCAGTTCCTGACTTCTTCCCCCCACCCCATCGGTGGGGAAACTGGAGGGGTGGTGGCAGCGGTGGCAGTGAGAAAATAAAAAATTGGCACCTGACTGTCGCTGTTAAGTCGTGATGGTCCAATAAAAAACACACAAGAAGGATAATTCAAGGCAACATACGAAAAGCTTTTTTTTATTAAAAATCCCAGCTCCTTTTATATCATTGTCAAAAAGCAGCAAGCAGGCAGCAAGCAAGTAGCAAGCAACAACAACATCCTAATTGACCACTCATCATTACCGATACACTTGGCAGCAATCATGAGATACCTGGAGATGTCCAAGGACAA